>NC_056500.1:53546122-53586469 GCF_014905685.2 Nematolebias whitei | reverse complement strand
CAAACAGACCCTTTACGCGACTGCAAGTGCAAACCCCACGGGAGCACGCGAAAACCGTGCTCTACATGGTGCACAAAAAGTGAAACGAAGGGAATGGGCCCTCTGAAAGATTATTGTCTTCGTTCTTCACTCTTGTGTTCAAACAGACCATTTCCGCAACTGTTGGTGTGAACCCCAAGGGAGCACGCATAAAGCGAGCTCAAAGAGCTTTTTCTAAGTAGCAGTCAGTACGGGTTTAGAGCAAAAAACTCTAAATCAATGGCTCTCATGGAAATAATAGATTAAATAACTACTGCTGTCGATCAAAAACAGTATTGTGTTAGTATTTTTGTTGATTTAAAAAAAGCATTCGATACTATTGACCACACTATTCTCCTTGAAAAATTAAATAAATATGGTATAAGAGGACCAGCATTACACTGGGTATCTAGCTATTTAAAAGATAAGAAACAGTTTGTACAAATAAATGGTGTAAGATCTGACCTGTGCAATATCACTTGTGGAGTTCCTCAAGGCTCTGTACTTGGACCAAAGTTATTTATTTTATATGTGAATGACTTAGTGAATGTATCAGGACTCCTCAAATGTGTCCTTTTTTCAGATGACACCACATTTTTTTGCTTGGGTAAAGATGTAAAACGGATGTTGGAATTGATGAAGACAGAATTTGATAAAATACAAACTTGGTTTAAACTTAATAAATTATCATTAAATTTAGACAAAACTAAATACATGATATTTAGTAACAAAAAGAGAACTGTTGATGATCCATTTAAAATTGAGGGTGTTGAGATTTGTAGAGTTAATGAGATGAAATTTTTGGGTGTAATCATTGATGAACAGCTAACATGGAAAAATCACATCAATTCTGTAAGAACAAAAATATCTAAATCTATTGCAGTACTATACAAAGTCAGGGAATTATTAAATGATAAAGCTCTGTACATGTTGTATAACACAATCATTGTTCCACATTTAATCTATTGCACTGATGTTTGGGGGAAAGCGTGTAAAACATTTACAAAACCTATTTTTATTTTACAGAAAAGAGCTATAAGAATTATCACCAGAAAGCATTACAGTCACCCATCAAGCACATTATTTCATCAACTGAAGTTATTGAAATTCCATGATTTAGTAGATTACAGTATTTTATCAGTTATGTATAGGGCTCAAAATAACACATTACCATTAAATATCCAAATAAATTTTGTTAAGAGACAAAGTTGTTATAATCTTAAGGGGATAGAGATATTTGTCAAACCAAAATTCAGAACTAGTCTGAAGGGAAGGTCTACCTCAATCCAAGGAGTTGGATTGTGGAATGGTCTAGAGAGTGATGTTAAAAATGCCAAGTCATTGTGTACATTTAAGAAAAAGATCAAAGCTGAATTGTTAAAAAAGTATATATGAAGTAGCTTAGTGTGTGTTTTGTATTAGAATTAGAAAAATTAGAAAGTTATTCATTTTGTTCTGTTACTTGAAAATTATTATGATTGAAATAATTGTTTGAAAAAAGGGGAAGATATAATAAGATTTTTTCTTCTTTCTGCTGCCTTTCATTTTAAATCTCCTGTATCTTTTTTTATATTGTTATGGAATTGTTTTGTACTTTTTAAAAATGAATAAACTTTATACCATACCATACCAAAGTGGTGCGCAAAAACGTGAAACAAAAGGAACGGGCCCTCTGAAAGATTGTAGTCTTCGTTCTTCTCTCTTTTGCACAAACAGACCCTTTACACAACTGTTGGTGTGAACCCCTCGGGAGCACGAGGAAACCGAGCTTTACGTGGTGCGCAACAACGTGGAATGAAGGAAAACAAGCCCTCTGTAAGTTTTTTATCATCATTTTTCACTCTTGTGCACAAACCCTTTATGCGACTGTATGAGCAAACCCCAAGAACCACGCTCTACGTGGTTTGCAAAAACGTTGAACGAGCCCTCAGAAAGTTTTTCGTCCTCATTCTTCACTCTTGTGCACAAACAGACCCTTTACGCGACTGCAAGTGCAAACCCCACGGGAGCACGCGTAAACCGAGCTCTACGTGGTTTGCAAAAATGTGGAACAAAAGGAACGGGCCCTCTGAAAGATTGTAGGCTTCGTTCTTCACTCTTGTGTTCAACAAACCCTTTCCGCAACTGTAGGTGCGAACCCCACGGGAGCACGAGCAAACTGAGCTCTACGTTGTGTGTAAATACTTTGAACAAAATGAACGAGCCCTCTGAAAGTTTTAGTCGTCATTCTTCACTCTTGTGTACAAACAGACCCTTTACGCGACTGCAAGTATAAAACCCCACGGGAGCATGCGTAAACCGTGCTCTACGTGGTGCACAATAACGTGAAAGGAAAGGAGCGGGCCCCGTGAAAGATTGTAGTCTTGGTTCTTCTCTCTTGTGCAGAAACAGACCCTTTACGCAACTGTTGGTGTGAACCCCACGGGAGCAGGCATAAAGCGAGCTCAAAGTGGTGCGCAAAAACATGAATCAAAAGGAACGGGCCCTCTGAAAGATTGTAGTTTTGGTTCTTCTCTCTTTTACACAAACAGACCCTTTACGCATCTGTTAGTGTGAACCCCTCGGGAGCACGAGGAAACCGAGCTTTACGTGGTGCGCAACAACTTGGAACGAAGGAAAACAAGCCCTCTGAAAGTTTTTTATCATAATTTTTCACTCTTGTGCACAAACCCTTTATGCAACTGTAAGTGCTGTTTTGCTTTCCGATAAGCAAAGGTAACCACTGGAAAATAGTGATAACACCTTGCTTGCAGCCTCTCCTCCAAGGGGTCCGGAAGCTAACCTCAGCGCCCTGGTATTACTTGCAGCTTTCTAAAATAGCTTCTTTAAGGCTGCGACGAGGTGATTCATCCAGAAAATTAACGACCTTCTATCCGTGAGTCACACCTTAATCTCACTCTATTACCTCGAACCTACCAAGCAGCAGGGTTGGGTCGTTTGGTCCAGAAAAACTCACGTTATGGCCGCTCACCTCTTAATTTAGCGTTGCAATTGTTATCTGTTCTGGTAATCTTTAGAGCTCTGGAAAACGGGCACAAGGGTGTTGTCACTCACTGGCTAGGGAACCTTTTAAAACCTCCTATTTATGTGATGTTAAAGTTGAACCAAGCTTTACCATATATTTGTTCACTAAGGATGAAATAATAGTCCAGATTTATACGTTTTGTTTTGCTTTAATCAATAATTTTTGCACGGTTAAGCAACAGGCACAATTTTATAATGATTAATTTTCATGATTACAAAGGATACACTTTCTTCACTTAAGTAAGGTAATGGATTCTTCCTGATGACTTCTGATCCCCAAGAGCCCTTGGGGATTTTGTGAACATTACCTTCACTCAGACCTTTCACACCTCAAGCCAAAAGATGTTCTCTCTCAACTCTCTCATGAGCCAGAACACCTCTGAGCAAAACTCACTAGTACCCAATTTAATACTCTTAAATTTCTCCTGTATGCTATGTTTCTAATCTGATGAATTAATTTATTTAGAGCAGACGAACGGGGGAGTCCGCTTACCATGATTCTGAGGTGACCCTCAGAGAATCTCTGTAATGATAAGAGGCATATTTCCAGTCTCCCAGGTGGAGAGCTCAGGCCAACCCCAAAGCAAACACAGCTATCCCAAATTAGAGAAATCAGAACTTTGGACGAGCCCAGGCCAAGCTTTTAGAAGTATGAAACCTCTCCAGTCTGTTGTCACAAGTGAAGACTTAATTCCAATCCCATTTCAGCGAGAAGAGAAGTAAATCCCAGCCTCGTTTCAAACTGGTAAAATCCAACTTCTTTTGGGCTTTTCTGATCCTCCGAGCTGCTTTCTGCTTGTAGTTCCTTCTGCTCGACTCTTCGACTCAGCTTTGACCACGTTTCATCAGTCTAATCTCTATTTAAGGACCCCTTATTCTCCTCCTCCTAAGGAGGTGCCTGGGGTCTTGCTTGGAAAATTACATCATACTTTTTCCAGTAACTGACTGTTGTTTTGCACCTCAACCGGTTCTAACCGGCTTTTGAGGTACTTTCCAGAACTTGTTTTGCTCTATTCTGTTTCCTGTTTTTGCTCAGAAGTGCATCACTACAAGATGAGTCAGATGAACTCTTGTTTTGCTTCCATAATGTTTTTCAATCGTACATGCTTCTTTCTAATAGGTCAGAATAACTCCTGCAAAGCTTTACAAGGGCTATACATTGACCATCATTCTCAGTTTGTATTTAATGCATTCATAGCTGGTTTTCGTTCTCTTCTACTTAAGACATGTACAGACCTGCCCTTGAGCTTAAGGCATGCTTCAGATTTGTTATGGTTACAGACTTGATACGGCAACAGACCCGTTATGGCAACAGACCTGTTATGGCAACAAACTCATTATGGCAACAAACTCATCATGGTACATCAGGTCTCGTTCTGCACTTTTCTCCTCAACACTTTACAATAACAAGTAAATCATACAATTATACAATAGATTACACAATTCTTATAAATCATTAATTGATCACTTGTTGATTATTAGTAACTCACTCTTTGATTACACATTTCTATGCTTAGCTTGATTACTATTGATGCTTTTAATGCATAAGTTCAGTTCTTTGTTCTCAGCTGTGAAGGAGAATGGATCGGCCTTCACCTCTCTGAAGTTGGCTGTCCGTTACTCCATCATTTGGACGCCAGGTTTATCAACACCCCCTTCTTGAAGTCGGATCCTTCTCCTTTTCGGCGCCAGGTTTGCTGTGACCTAGCCCTCCATTTCTCCCTCCCAGGAGTCAACCACCATCATGTTGTCCAGGTCGGTGTTCGATGTGGACTGTCCCGTTCATCCTGTGCTGCTCACTTCCTGGGCCCCCGGGCCTGTTGAGCCTTGACAGTGGGTTGACCTGGCAGGTTGACCCCTGGTGGGTCGGTTGATCTGTTAGACTGAAGGGTATGTGGGATCTCGATCAGGGGTGAACCTACAGGAGAAATGGGTTCTATAATAATCTGCCCCTTGGTTGGTGGGATCTTTGCAACTAGATTGGGCATTTGACGAAGCTGATTCAGCCTCAGGGGGACAACCTGTAACACTTCAGATTCAGCTGTTCCTGAATGGGCGAGTCCTTCTGGTGTTAAGGTCGGGGGCTCAGAATCTGTTGGGCTGGTTGGGTCAGTGAGAACCATGCCATCGGTACTCAGGGGTCCAGACTGGCTCGCCTCGCTACTTAGGTACCTATCAAAGTCATCGAGGTAGTTTTCCAAGAGACTTAGAGCACTATGTTCTAATGGGAGTTCGGTTGACCTTCTAGGGGTCATCTCCACTTCCATCGGCTCTGCATCATTCTGGGATGTTGATGGTAAAGGGTTGGGCGGGCCAGTAGTTGGTTCCTGGGGCTGGCTGGCTATCACGGTTGGGGTCATAGTGATACTAACACTGGCTCGTCTACCCTCTCTCAAGGCTACCATGGGCACGGAGACTGCTGGAGGGCTAGTTGTCAACCCTGCCGTTAAAGTGACCAGAATAGATGAGGACATGGGCTCTTGGTGCCCCTGTGTGAACCTGAAAGAGGGGCCGTGAACCAAGGGCAACCCTGTAGCCAAATGATAGGCTACCTGCCTGGTAATCTTATTGGTGTTTTCCCAGAGCTTTACTATCACTGGGTAATATGTGGCTCGTGGGGGGATGGCTGCTGTAGGTATATAGGGGTCAGAGCCCTCGGCTGAGGTCCAGATGATCTTGCAGGTGCTCTCTATCTCTCAGCACTTCTCTGCAGACACCTGAGGAAGGCTTTCGGGCTCATCTGAGACTAAAATACCATGTACCCCAGTCGCAATTACTACTTTAGAGTGACAGCCTTGGCACCACCAGGTTGGACCCACAGCCCATAGGAACCGGGTCTCTTCCAACCCTAGAAGGCAATAACAGCAGACCGTTGGAGGTCCAATTGCTGTCAAGTTGTTGGGGCGCTGAACCTGCATTGTGACTCTTGTGGCTTTTGGTCTAAAACCTATTCCCTTAATTACTTTTAGAGTAAGGTTTTCTTAAACCGATAAAGGGTGATTCTGCCCTGTCGTCTGGTGATCCCACAATAAGTGCGGGTAATGAATTTCTCCCACTCTTCCAATTGGTTTATTTGTTAGGTTGTTATCACTGTTTTCCAATCACAGTACCCAGGTAGCATCAACCCTGAGGTGTTGGAGATTCTGTATTCCCTATATGTAACTCTGATGGATCTTTCCTGCCCTCTAGTTTCTGTTATTTTGATCTTGCATACGTCACCACAAGGTGTTACTCTAATCCTCTGGATCTGCTGATGGTCGTACGCTTCCTCCTCGCAGTGGGAGAGGATGATCTCTCCGGTTTTTGTTGTTATTACGATTTTGTCCGGGACTGTGAAAGCGAACGCCCAGTTGCTGTAGACGGTCGCTGCGGTCAGGATGTAGAACAGCGTCTGCATTCTGCTCCTTATGCCTTCTAAAAAGAGAGTACATGTAATATAACATGACAAGGCAGTAACAATGAAATCAAGGTCTGTTTTACTCTCGGTCCTCATCGTGTTTTCGAAACACAACTTCGTATTGCTGGGCCTATACAGGCCGTCAGCTATCCATTGAGCATTTTCCAAACCGATGATACCTCGAGTTTACAGGATTCAAAAGTAAAATTAAACACAAAAAGAGAAAAATAACCATTTTAACACTAAATCAATCAACCAAAATTAATAATAAAGAAAAATTAGCGTGAGCGGGGAGGGGTTAAGCTGTTGTTGGTTACTTGATTATGCTTGTTCCTTGATCTTTGGATTGGCATTTCTTTTCACCCTCCTGAGATTCTGCGGCCTTTGCTGCCCTCCGGTGCAGGGGGAGCTGGATCAGGTCTCGGCTTAAAGATAGCGGCATGGGTCATCATCCATACCACTATAGGCATTGTGGTGCAGAGGCTGGCCCAATAGGCCACTGCACATATTCCCCAGACCAGACTCCATCCAATTAAGACGGCTAATTTTTTTATCCATTTACGTCTGTTCTGTGGTTGCAGGGATACTATCTGATATAACATATTTGCCAACACTGTGACGGCTACCGTCCCTTCGACTATAGTTGCTACTATTCTCCCAGCGGTACCTCCACAGCTTGTGACTGGTATTGGCACAGGAGTAAGTGCTGCCGCACACTCAAGGCTAATCACTATGGAATCTTCTATCAGCCATGCTGAAATTATGATCTTTTGCAGATAGGTGAGTTTAATTATTCCTAACAGATAGGTGACAAAGAAATGAGGTGATATCTCAGGTCTTCTGAGTATCACGTGGGATACGATCACTCTAGCGTATGTCTGGACTGCTACCGGAAATCTTATCAATCGTTCCTTACTCCAGTCTCCTGTGTGGCAGTAGCACATCCATGCAACCATCGTTAAAAAGTATTCTATATTGCTCCCATTAAAATAGGCTGGACAATCTGACCAAATGGTAAGATTGGGGGTTACGGTAACTTCTGTCTCCCAATCCATAATACTCACATCGGTTGTTGGAGTACAAGACTTGCAGTCGTCTTGGTTGTCCATAAGAATTTTGAATTGCTTCTGTCCTGATCCTCGCTCTTTGCTGCCCCCGGGGTAAGAGTGAAGCTGCTTCCCTGTCTGTCTAATTTAAAGCTGAGCCGCACCCTGCTCTGGTGGGGGTGGCCTATTGCCTCTCCTCCATGGGCGGCACCCAGCTCTGAGGCATTTCTGCAAGAATACACGTCCTAATAAGGCAACAGCTATCACTCCGACCAGGCTTAACAAATAAGGCCATATTTTAAGGAAGATACTAACTATCCACCCTTCAACAGTTTCTCCACCTTCTTTGATTACTTCTCCTATGCCCTTCACTACGTCTGTGACTTTTCGGCCTACTGTATAACTAACGGTCTCATACCATGCACAAGTGTGCTCATCTTCATGTGCGCCACATTTTTTCCAGCTTTCCTCTAGATACTGGCATGTGAGATTTGAATAGATTTTATTTGGGCCTACCCACTCATAGCCATTTATCTCATCGCCTAAACATAGGCTGCGTCTCACTGCGTGGCCTTCAACTAAAGCTATCATTGAATCTGAGACAAAGGGGACTATTACTCCTTGAATTTGTTTCCTAGCGTGAAGCTGATGTCCTAATATCTTATCTTCGCAGGTGCCCTCGGGTACTGATCTTTTTCACTTGCCATTATATTTTTTCCACACTACCTTTGCTGCGTGCATGGTGTATTCAGACCCATAATAACTCTTACAGTAGTTTTCCCATCCCGGTATCGTACCACAAGGCCTTCGGGCCAATTTAATGACGCATTGTGTTTGTGCCGTATTACAAGTCATGTGCCATGGTCTGGGACTAACATACCTGTCTGGTCTATACAGGGCATTTGCCCATATATCTTGCTCTTTAGAATAGACCATGGCCAAATACTGATACTTAATCCAGTAGTTATTTGAAAGTTGCAAACACGGGGCTACCCATTCTCTAATTTCTTCTTCCTGAAACCCCCACCATGTTCTAGAGTCGTCTCAGTGATGATATTCATGTCAAGCTTGGAGCAAGATTTTAACTGTTTTCTATCTATGTAATTCTATGCAGTCATATCGCCAAGTGGACATGACGGCAACCTCTGTCTCCCATAATCTACATCTGGGCGACGCCCCATTACTCTCCCACACTGAGTTGTTAAGGCTAAGAAAAATTCGTTCAGCTACACATTTATCTATTTTGTCAAAATCACCTTTGGGTGCATTGAGAAGCTCATCTGGTTTTGGTAGTTTTTGTACATACATGTCCGTATAATACGGTCCCATGAGGCCTTCATGAGTCCTGGCATACCCTTCCACGAAGTCACCTTCGAAGTGAGGCAGCCCAGGTTCAATCCAGACCCATGGTAATGTCATATTCAACCAATTCTCATGCCAGGCATTAGTTGGGTGGAATATGGCTGCCCAACTCCAGTAATAGTAACGCTGATTCCGTTCTGGAGTTATGGGTAAATAATTTTGAGTGGGGCATTCGGTATATAGGTTCCAATAACAAAACGGGAGCCTATTCAATTTAGTTGTTATACATTGCTTTTTTAGGTCGGGTCTGGCGACCATTCTTTTTCCATTTTTCCTTATTATTTGGTACGATTCCACCCACATTGTTTTGGCCTTAGCTGTTGTTCCGGGAGGCGGTGTAGGTCACCTGTTAGATTGCCAGTCTGTAGTGTTAATTTTGAGCTTCTTTTCATGTTTTACTGTGTGGATTACCTTATTTTTGGTCGAATTCAGGTATTTGTCTGTGTGATTTCTTCGAATGAGAGGGGGAATCAGGTCACAATCTAAGTGGATATTACCCCAGAATTCCCAACGAGGGAGTATCGCTTGGCAGCTGTCGTTTTTAGGTGGGGCCGGAAAAATTACTTCGTGGTCCCAATAGCCTTGACGCCTTAATCCAATTAATGGTCGACAACTCCAATTGCAGTGCCACTCGGGGGGTTCATTCTGAGGTTGTATCCAATTACATCTTGTTGTTCGTTCAATTCGATCATGCAAAACTGCTATCCAGATGTTCCTTCCATCCGGCAGTATCATTAGATTCGTGATGACCCAATTGGGTCCGTCAGGTTCTGGTTCGGTGGAATGGTTAGCTACGGTTAGGTTTTCGGCCATTAAAGCCGAGCTCCATCCTGCGGTGACTTTCAGCCTGTTCATCCAGGCTTGATGACCTGCTCTCTTTACTTTTTTCCAGGCGGCCGTTTGGTTCCGGCGAGCTGATGGACAGCAGCTCCCTCCGGCTTCTCTGCAGTCTTTTATCATCAAACTGACCCGTTTTTCGAACCGGACTAAAGTTGGTCCTCCTTCCAACCGAATTCGGTGTTCAGTGACTCAGAGAGCCGGACGGGACCGTCCAAAAAAAAAATATTTTGGCCCTGGACCGATCGGCCGCTCCCCCCCCCCATCGGTCACTCTGAGCGCACCCTGCCGGCCAGGTGACCCCTCGAGCTGGGGAGTCGACGCACGAAGGTCCGGTGTTTTTTTTCTCTCTCTCTGGACCTCAACGAACTCTTATCTGGACCTTTGTGGTTCTACCTGGTTCCGACAAATATCGCCGGGTGGTATTTCACTGGTTTTCAGCTGGACTGGCCCTCATGGTGTCTCCATAGGTGTGGGGGAAGTGTACCTGTGACCCTCAAATTGGACCAGAACCGAATCGAGGTGGATGTGGGGAAATTCATCTTCTACAGAGCCGGTCTCAGCTTCAGTGAGCAGCCGTTACTTTTACTGAAAGACGATCCACCTCCGTGGAGTCGTTGTGTTCACCTGGAGGAGACGCTCCGGTGCTTTAAAGCGCCTCCGGACCGGAGCAGAACCGCGCCGCCGGGCTGCCGGACCGGAGCAGAACCGCGCTGCCGGGCTGCCGGACTGGAGCAGAACCGCGCTGCCAGACTGGGCCGCCGGACTGGAGCAAAACCGGGCCAGGGATATCTTCAGCCTCTTCGTCTCTCGTGCTTGGAGCGCCGGAGCCGAACTGGAGCAGAACCGGACCGGACCAGTTGCCGACTTCAGCCTCAGCCTCTCCGGTCAGTCTCGTTTTTCACCGGGGGTGCCCCGTGCTGTCGGGTGCTGAGAAGCGGAGGAGCAGCGTGGAGGAGCAGCGTGGAGGAGCAGGGCTGCGTGGTGCTCGAGTGAAGTTCGGAGTTTGTATCGGAGCTGCTGCAGGCCTCCATCCAAACTCACCTGGATAATAATTAATTTTATTCCGGATCACGCTGTTGGCCCCTGTTGACCTGAAACGAGCTAGGATCATGCCTTTCACTTCAGGAGGATTTTCTGGCAGCTCGCTCTGCTATTTGCTGCAAATTTTCTGTTTCTGTTTCGGCCTGTTGATTCTGGACCCAGCTTCTGTTTCTCATGGGAGCATCCATCCATCCATCCATCCTTCTTCACAGGGGGACCGGAGCCCCCCTCAGCCTGACTCAAACTGCAGTTGGGCCACCTCGTCGGGTTTGTTTGCCCATTTGAACTGTGACATTTTATGGTCTGAATCTTTTCTGCATCATTCATATTACTGTCACTATTTTCAGTTCTCAGATTATCTGGAGTTACTGAATCTTGTTAATACACCTGAATCTGTCCATCACTGCAACTTTCACTGTTTTTGGGTTCTGAATGATCACGTCTTCATTAATGTTTCTCATGGTTCTATTATGGGGGATAATTGCCACACTGTTAACTCCTGTAATTACACATCAGTCACAAAAAACTCAAGAAAATGTCTGATAATAATGTTGTTACTGCTCTCAGGTATTCAGCCCAACCCTGGACCCCCCACTAATTACAGCACACCAAATGACTTTAAAAACGCCTCTGGGCTTCATTTTCTGCATGTAAACGCTCGTAGCCTTCTGAAAAAACTTGATGCTGTGAAAATCCTGGTCAGTTCTTCTGGGGCTGATGTTATCTTTATTTCTGAATCCTGGCTCAACAAATCTGTAATGAATAATGACGTGGCAATCAATGGATTTAACATCTACCGCTGTGATCGTCAAAAAAGGGGGGGGTGGAGTCATTATTTACATTAGAGATACCCTGGTTTCAAGTCTTGTGACTTCCAAAACAATTCCAAATCAGTTTGAAGCCTTATCTGTAAACATCACCTTGAATGGAGGCCAGGTTTTAACTGTAGTCTGCTGCTATCGCCCACCATCCGCTTCTCCTGAGGCATTAAATGCCATTAAGGAATTCCTTGGTAATTTAAAATTCACAGAGGTCTTTTTAGCTGGAGATCTCAACATTGATTGGTGTAAGTCGACCCCCCTCTGTGACAAATTCAAGGAATGTTGCTTGTCTTTTAACTTAACCCAACTGATCGACTCCCCCACCAGATTAAATAAAAGCCACCCTGACAATTCCTCCATCTTAGACCTGTTTCTAACTAATATGCCTCACAAATTCCCTGGTACAGGTGTATTCGCTGATCTTTTGAGTGATCATTGTGTGACAGCGGCTTTAAGAAATAGTAAACTTCCACCTTCTAAGCCCAGATTAATTCAAAAAAGGGATCTGAAACATTTCTGTGAACAGTCATTCCTCTGGGATCTGTCTCACTTTGACTGGCATCGTATTCTGTTAACTGATGATGTGAACTCTGCTTGGAACTATTTCCATAATAATTTCATTTATTTCCTGAACTTACATGCTCCTTTTCGTCAGTTCAGAATAAAGGGACGAGACAGCCCATGGTTTACTCCAGAGCTAGCTGACCTCCTACACAGGAGAGATCATCTTTGGGCTGCAGCGAGAAAATCTGGCTCAGACACTGACTGGTTGAGTTTCCGACAGATGAGGAATAAATGCACAACTGCTGTTAAAGCAGCAAAACGCAACTATTTCTTATCTCAGACTTCCAAAAATCTAAATGACCCTAACAGATTCTGGAAAACAATTAAATCTCTCTCAGGCACCCCCCAATCATCTGACCTCTGTTGTGAAATAAAATATATTTGTGTGCTTAATTCTTTAGTTTTATGTATTGGTGAAACTTATTTACTCTTCAACAAAGTCTGTGTAAGGCTGAAGAGGACAGGCATTTTCTGTCATCAGTTCCTTTGTTTAAACTCAGCAGAAAACTGAGCACGATGGGGGGAGGTGAACAGAACTTTCTTGTTGATGTTATAGAGGTCTCACCCTCTGATTGGTTTAGAAAGCTGCGTTGCTATGGATACGAGGTTTTACGGCCGGCCAGGACTAATGGATACATTCCAGATTATAAGTTATATGACAGCTTGACCTCATATACAAACATGAAGAGTTTTCCTTAAAGCCTGTTGAGGCGGGGATGATGTTCTGATCAATGTTTAGTCTAATTGTTAGATTAAAATAACTAATACTTTGCAATCTAATGTTAGTTTAATATTTCTGATGTATTAGTATGAAAATTAGAGGTTGCAAGGAGTAGTTAGTGTATTTTGAGGACTAGGACAGATTGAACTTTCTTTGTTCTGATTATCTGAAACTGTTCAATAGGATGCAGCAGTCAAGAGTTATTTAGTGAGTTTTATTGTCTGCATTAAACATGGTTTAACACTCTGGTGAAGTTTGCTTCAGTTTTCATATATATAAAGTAAGTATCTAGGATGAACATTTTTAATTAGATAAAAGTTGTGATTATATAGTTGAAGAAAGACATGCACATTTAATAAAAACGACATTGATATGTTTCATAGGAAAATATGAAACTCCAACAACACTTAGAAGGAAAACTGTGAAAGTTAGACAAAGGAACATTTTGGGGGAGGTTGTAAGTTCTGTGTGTTGCTCCAAACGGGGCAGCACCCAGCCAGGTTATAAAAGCATGAAGCATCTCCCCCCTCAGCAGAAGAGCAGACCAGAAACATGCAGCAGCTGAACAGAACCGCCCAGAACAGAACCATGCAGCACGAGCTGCATACAACTGTGCAGGTCGTATTGGTCAGAATGAATGCGAATTCATTTAATCCATTTACTTCATCACTTTTATTTTATTTTTGCAATAATTACTAACCAAAATTGTATTCCTAAAAATGTATCTTGTGACTATTATTTATTAAATATACGTGTGAACTTGAAATAGCGACTCTGTCCTATTTTTAGTGTAACTTAGTTTTTCCTTCCTGGGTCCTGTACAACAAGCCATAACAACGAACTCGGGCGGAGCGAAGACGCAAATCAACACCTCCCATCACAACTTCTCGTTAACTCTGTTCCTGTGTCAAATAAGCACGAGATCCTGAACTGTTTCAACAAACATTTTGTTGCTTCTGGTTCTTTATTTGACACAGTTACTAACAAAAAATCAGCCACTTCACTTAATAACCAAACTTCTACAAATCAAATCCCTCCTACAAGTCAATCCTCAGTTAATCACACCTTCTCTTTTTCTCCATTCTCAGTCAGTGAGGTCAATAAACTGTTAAAAGATCTTGATCCTAAAAAATCTGCAGGTCCAGATGAAACTTCCACCTTATTTCTTAAGGCTGGCTGCTCACATCATCTCAGTCCCTGTGACCCACATCTTCAATCTCTCCATAAGACAAAACTCCATCCCAGACACTTGGAAAACAGCCTTTGTTCTTCCTTTGCTGAAGGGAGGAGACCCCACCTCACTGAACAACTATCGACCAATCTCTAAACTCTGCATTTTAGCCAAGGTTCTAGAAAAACTGATAAACTCTCAAATCAAAAATTACCTGGACTCATTTAACATCTTACCTCCACATCAATCTGGTTTCAGGAAACAACACAGCACAACCACTGCTTCACTGAAGGTTCTTAATGATGTTGTTGAAGCACTGGATGCTAAAGATTATTGTGCTGCACTTTTCTTAGACCTTTCTAAAGCTTTTGACACTGTGAATCATAACATCTTGTGTCATAAACTCTCAGAAATCAGTTTCTCAGATCACACCATTGGTTGGTTCTCTAACTATTTTTCAGACCGGAGGCAATGTGTTCAACATAATGGTACTTCCTCCAGTTATTTAACATTCAACAATGGTGTACCACAAGGCTCAGTCTTAGGACCCACCCTCTTTACAATCTACATACATAATGTAGGTAAAAACATCCCTAATGCATCCATACATTTCTATGCTGACGACACAGTTGTTTATTGTCGAGCTAAAACTGTTGCTAAGGCTTTCCAGCTTTTGAAATCTGCATTCAACATCATCCAGACTGATTTGTTCCGCCTCAAACTTGTCCTAAATGCCGAAAAAACCAAAGGGATGCTTTTTTCAAATAGGAAGTTGGTCCCAGCAGTTCTTCCTCCGATTTTATCCTCAAATGGTGTCCCCATTGAGTTTGTTGATTCCTATAAATATTTGGGTATCTTGGTCGACTCACATCTTTCTTTTAAGCTCCATGTGGAAAACTTGGTAAAGAAACTGAAAGTTAAACTGGGTTTCTTTTTCAGAAACAAATCCTGTCTAACCCTGAATGCTAGAAAACGCCTTGTATCTGTGACTTTCCTTCCCTCAATTGATTTTGGTGATATTATTTACATGAACGCTCCTACAAGAACCCTGCAGATGTTGGATGCTGTCTATCATGGTGCACTAAGATTCATAACTGGCTGTGATTATCGTACCCACCACTGCACCCTGTATTCTTTGGTTAACTGGACATCATTAACTTCACGCATACTCTCTCACTGGTACATTTTCATCTTTAAATCACTTCTTGGTCTGCTGCCTTCATACATCTCCTCCTACATGTCTCTGCGTGAGTGCAGCTACGGAGTGTGCTCTCAGGACATTATTACCTGCAGTGTTCCCTCAGTGAGGACTGAACTAGGCAAAAGGGCCTTCTCCTACTCCGCTCCTGTTTCCTGGAATATCTTACAAAAAGATTTGAAGCTCTCGACCTTGACCTCTCTAAGTGGCTTTAAGAATCTGTTGGACTCCTGGCGGGGTCTAATGCAGACATGTTCCTGTTTTTAGTTTTATATATTTGTCTTGGAATCTAGCTGTTTTTTTTTGTTTTGTTACCTTTTTCCTTTTAGCCATCCTATTTGTTAAAAAAAAAAACAAAAAAAAAACTGTAGTATGAGTTTTTATAACTGCTTATTGTTGTTGCTGTTGTCCATTGTTGTCATCTTTCTTTGTTGAAATCAGGTCTCTCTTGTAAATGAGTCCTCGAGGCTCAATGGGATTTACCTGTATAAATAAAGGTTGATTGATTGGTTCTGGATGCTCTTTGTCGTGTTCCACGGTAGGGAAATATTCTTTGCGGTGACATTCCAACAGGTCATGTTTGCATATTTTGATCTTCCATGGGCAACTGTCACATGTGTCAGGCTCCAGGGTCTGACTCCGGCTAGGTATAAGATAACCAACAACATTGCTAAGCCTATTAACACTACGAATCCCCGCAGCAGGGTTCATAGGCAGGTTGCTTTATCCAAAATCGTAATCCTTAGGCGGTCCTTAGGTTGGTTCGGGGTTGGTTCGGGGTCGCTTCATCATCACTTTCATCGCTGCTTGAATCATCACTGTTGGAGTTTCTGTTTCTCAGTTGAATCATTTTAAGAGGGGCTCTTGCTCCTTCTTTCTCGATGTCTTTGCTCTGAGTGTCTGCGGGCTGTCGATACTCGTCCTTTAAGGAGTTCCAGGTATATAGGAGAAGGGTGTGGCAGCCCTGGTTGTAGTCCTTTCCACACCCATTTCCATTGAGTTACCAGCCAATTTTTGAGTTTGCGTTTGGGTTGATATTGAGACATGACGGGGCCATGTTTCATGTCCATATGGACGTTTGGTTTGTACACATTTGCTAATGTCTCTATTTGCATTATTAAGAGACTTTCTTGGTATAGGACTTGTACTGCATAACCATCTGCTGTCCAAGGCCAGAGCGTGCAACCCAGCTCAAGCGTCCGATGCCTTTCAATTCTTATAGGCAGGTTTTGATTTTCAATCACGTACCGATTTGGGTTTTCCATTCTTCTTGTGATAGCTTCCACCATTTGCGGGCTTGTGCTCCAAATTATTATACCTCCTATCGAGACTTCGAAGAAGCGACTCTGGTATGGCTCGTGGTAATTAGGTCCCCATCTGAGCTTTATTTCTTTTCCCCATAGGGTCAGGTAGACCACGTTAAATATTCATGGGGACGTTGGTGGGCAAGGTTGGGGCCAGGGGGTGTCATATCTAGGGAGATGTACTCGCTCTGAACGCTGTTCCTTTTGGGGATCCTCTAGGGGAGGTCTTCTCTTGTACTGGCGGTTTGAGTAGAAATAGTTCCTCGAGTGGTTGTTCCAATTGGGGCGGTCAAATTTTGGTTTGTCGAGCCATATTATACCATTTGTTGTCTTTAAGGCTGGTATTTTTGAGCCAGTTTGTTTGCACCGGATCAGTACGTTGGCTACTCCAGCACTAAGGGGTTTTATGTCTATAATATCTTCCTCACGTACGGGACCCCTGGTGAGAGTGCAATCAGACATGCTCGCGTAGGGTATCTTGTTTTCTGGTAGGCTGGATACGTGGGCTGCTCGGATTCAGATTCTCTGGGATCTCTGTTTGTTACTCGTCCTTTATTAAGCTCTACGCTGAGCGGTGAGGGGTGGTGTAAGTCTGGTCGTAATCCTCGCCACACCCACTTCCATCGTCTGACCGACCATTCGGAAGGTTCTCCTAGGGGTCCCTCCATTGGCTCAAGCTGATCACCAAGATAGTTAATCATCTCGTCCCAATCACTGTATCTTTCCAATGCTTCTCCCATCACTCGCCCTACCAGCTCCTCTCTTGCGGCCTTATGTTGGTCATAGGCATCTCCCATCTCTGTCAACGCTGTTGTCAGGCTGATCAGCGGGTGTCCTCTGTAAGATACTTTTATTCTGTTTGCCGCTCGTACGGGATGTGAATTCCACTTGTCGAGGGGAGTTAGGACTCGGTCATACAACATTTTTAGGGGTAACCGAGTGTTTTCAATTACTACTCGTTCTGGTTCTGCTATTCTTTTGTTGATTTTGGTTCTCAGTGTTGGGCTTGTGGCCCAGATTATCAGTCCTCCCAGAGAGATCTCACAGTACTCTGTTTGGTGAGTTTCTTCATAGTTTGGGCCCCATTTGAGTGTGACTAGCTTATTCTGTATTTCCAACTGGACCATATTAAAGATCCATGGTGTTCCCATCGGGCTAGGGTTATATGGGAATTTTAAGTTATCACTCAACAGGGTTAGGCCAGGGATTCTGTGGCTAGCTTTAGTGAGGTCTGCTTCTCTAAATGTTTGCAGATGTGAATTATAATAATTTCTTGTTTTTGCTAGGAAATTTGAAGTCCTTTTTTGGTCTGTCTAATTCCACCACTTGGCCTCTTACAAGCAGGGCCGGCTTATATATCTCAGTTCCGGGTGCTTGAAACAACAAATTCTGTACTTCTTCTTCAGTTGTATGGCTACTCTGAGTATCAAAGGCATTTACTTTATACTTCCACATTGGTAAGGCTGCTATTGCACTGGTTTTAACACGACACGTTTCAATAGGCATGACTTGTTTTACGTGCCCTATTTTCTTCCAGATGTGGCTTGGGCTTTTTATTGTTTTTCTCAGAGGTTCTTTACCTTTTCTTTTCTTGCGATGACTCCCAGCGATGAGTCCAGCGACCCCTTGTTCATTTCCTACTTGCGCGCTTTCTTGTTCGCACGTTTCCATTTTCCTTGGAATGCTTTCTTGGCCCAACTCTTCAATCCTTTTTTCTCAGTTTTGTTCGGTACTGGCTCCTCCGAGCAGCTTTTGTATTCCTTAATCGGGTGGGCTGTGGCTCCCACCGAGTACGTTCCTTGGTATCCGTATTCCTCGATCGGGTGGACTGTGGCTCCCACTGAGTACACTCCCTGGTATGGTGCAATGACCATCTGCACGGAAACTTTAACCCTCTGGGTGGAGCCGGGCCTTGTGGGCGTTTCTGCCTTCTGTGCAGCAGTTCCGGGGATCTGAAGCACTCTGTTCCTTTCCCAAGCTTCAGGGGTTACTAAGTATTCGGCTGTTTTTTGCATGGGTTTAGCTTCGTGCCTGGCCCATCCATCCAGACTAGTGGTATAATAGTACAAGTTGTTACGTCTGGTTCCGGTCTCTCGAGGGACTTCTGGCAGGGGCACTAGGGGGACTTCCTGGCTCATAATTACTTCCGTAATCAGCTGAGCCCATGTCGTTAACTCCTAGGGCCCTGTCCAGCCTCCCTGTCAAGCCTCACCGGTTTCTTCGTCAGGTAACATGCCTGCTTCTTCTTTGCTCCCTGCACCTGTTTGGTTTCAAAATACTCTAAAAACTAAGGGGAACTGCTGAGTACTGAGGGGGGCATTCCTTTTTTTACCCCTTGAAGGATCATGGGGCCAGGCTTGTTGTACAGCCTGCTCAAGCAAGTCTCTGGGATTCAAATTTTTCCTGTGCTGCTGCTTCTCCTTTCTTTCTTTTAATTCTCCTAGTTCTGGATATAAAGGTGGGGCCGAAGGTGTTACCTTTAGAGAGCTGTAGATGAGTTCTTGGTCATACAGTTGTTCCGTTAGGGATCCCTCTAAGGTCTTGGTTTCCTCCTCGTCAAGTTGAGCCTTGAAAGATTTGAGGGGACTGTGATACCTCCTTACTTGCCAGCCCATTGCTCTCTCAGAGTGTAGTAGTTGGCCTTTCTCCATCTGTGTGTCACAGGCTGAACAGTATTTTACTTCGGTTCCATCCCACTCGCATGCACAGTCTTTTGGGCCTTTTCTGCTTTTATTCCATTGTGTGATGATAATTGCTCGAGGTAATGTGGTAATCCTGCATTCTCCACAAATGAATGCATCCATCACCTTTACAGGTTTTAGTTGCAGCTGTCATGTGTCCATCTTATTTATTTTAGGCTTGATGGGTTTCTTCTTCCCCGGTCCATCCCAAAGAAGAGGCAATCCACTTGGTTTCAGGCAGAGCGTCCAGTTGTTCTCCAGTAAGCTCCACTTGAAAGTTTCTCCTTCCTTTGACAGATATCCTTTTTTCGCATACTCCAATGTGCTCAAGGCCCTACCTGTCCAAAGCCCTGAAACTGTTCTTTTTAGTATCACTCCCCCACATATAGTGGCCATTCTAATATAGGGGAGCATGGTGCTCGGTTCTGTGGCCATTCTCTGGTTTCTGGTTTCAACTAGCTAGGAATTGGCTTCAGTTGCTCTATTCCTTGGATCCCTTTCTTCACTAGCTCAACTGTGTTTTTGTCTAACACTTTTTTCACTCTGTCTGTGGCGTTATATTTGGGCTTCACTGCAACTGCTGATGGGTGATCCTGTGCTCTGACCCACACCTTCTGTCCCACTCTGAATGGGGCCTCAGAGTCTGACTGTTCCTCTTTATCCCCAGAGCTCCGCCCAACTTCAGGCATGCTAAACCGTCGTTGGTTGAGCTCTTCTGAGGGGGAGGGTCTACTAGCTCGTCTCCTGTCATTCAAGGCTTGGCCTATTTCCACAGTTTTAGTACTCCATTCTTTGGTGTTAGCATTTTTAGCTATCCAATTTTTGACTAAACCTATGGTTCTTTCTGCTACTCCATTGGCTTGAGGTGTGTAAGGAGGCGAATAAGCGCGCACAACTCCAAAAGTCTGACACCAGTGATCTACCTGTGCATTGCAGAAATGTGTCCCATTATCGGTTCTCAACTCTTTCGGAACTCCTAACGACCCACAGACCTGCTCCAGCATGCTAACAACACTGTTGCCATTAGCTTTTCTAGCTGGTTTCACCACCACGTACCCTGACATCGAGTCTACCAGCACTAGAAGGTATTTCTCTCCCTTCTTGCCTGTAACTCCCATAGGCCCAGCTACATCCATGCATACTGAGCCCCATGGTGTGGTACTTTTGATGGTCTGTCCATCCACTCGGTGCCCTCGCCTTCCTGCGTTGTATTGACCGCATACTTCACAGTTTTGCAACACCTTGCGGACCTGTTTCAACGGGACCCAGAGCTCCTGACTCTCCAACTCCTTACGTGTGGGTTGTACGCTTGCATGACCTAGACCCTCATGCACGCCCCGTACTACCTGCTCCACGTACTTAACTGGGACCCTCCGACCTTCGGAGGTTCTGTCCCACTCCTCGATCTCGACAAAGACTATTTTTCTCTGCTGTACATAACGGTCTACTTCTTCGTTGCCTTGCCAGTGTTTTCCTTCTCTAGTGTGGGCCTTCTGGTGCTCTACTTCTAACTTCAGATTTAGCCTAATTTCAGCTATTTTCTTCCACAAGTCATGATGAGCTACCACTTTGCCCTTCGCACTTTCAAATCCATTTTCTTCCCAGATAGCTAAATCCTTGTTTAGAGCTTGTGCACAATAATGGCTGCCTGTCACTACTTTAGCTGTTTTTATTCTCTTGTGAGTTAATTCTAGCAGCCCTTCGAGTACTGCCGTAACTTCTTCTGTTTGTGCACTTCCCTGAACTCTCCCCCTTCTACGGCAGCACTCGTTCCCCTGATATTTTAGGATAAATCCCCAGTGTGCTACCTAATCTGATCCTTTTTTGGATCCATCCATGTAGAGAGTCCAGTCGTGCTGCTTCGGTTCTTAGGGCACATCTTTGGCTGCTTTTTTACTCACTGACTGTGCAGGCCCTATCTCCAAATCGGGATCTAATAGAATATCTTCCCATCTACCCCACCTGGTGTTAGTAGCTTTGGTACTCTCTATCGTCCCTTTCCTGAGATACTTGTGCACTTGGCTTTGTGTCACTACTCTAATGGGTTGCCCTTGTGCCAAATCTTTTAATGTCCCCCAGTATCTAGCAAGCACTGCTAATTCTTTTTCTTCCTGAGGAAACTTTTTCTCTACTGAGATCAGGGTGTAACTCCATAGAGTAACTAATCCACCATTCTCATTCTTTACGGCTACCATGGCATCATCACTGTCACAGCTGACTTCAGCTATGAGTTTTGTCATTAGGCTTCTTGCTTCTAGCCTTACAGCTTCCTAAATCTTTTTCCCAAGTTCTTCTAAGTCCTGTTGGTTTTCTGCTGTCCAGACCCATAGTTTCTTACTGTTCGTTTCACTGTCATTTTCTTTTTTCCTTAGGCAGGCATATAGTGGTTTGGCATATTTCTGATAATTAGGGACATGATCTCTCACATAATTACACAGTCCTAAGATCTTCTGTAATTCGTTTTCGGACTCAGGAGGCTGAATTTGCTCGAGTTTCTCCCTATACCCCTCTGAGAGTCCTAGGTCTGCTGTCACTTGAAACCCTAAATAATTCACTTGGAACTGTCCAAGCTGGCATTTTTTCAAATTCAGTTTCAATCCTGCCTCTGTGACTCGCTGCACCACCTTAGCTAACCTTTCTAGGTGTTCTTCCTCTGTGTCATCTGCGATAAACACATCATCGATGTAGATCGTGGCGCCTAAGTCCTTGAGTACGTCCATTATGACCGACTGAAATACATTAGGAGAGTTCTTATATCCCTGTGGTAGCCGCTGCCAAACATAACTTTTTCCTTGGTGGGTAAAAGCAGTCTTTCCCTGTGATTGTTTTGCCAGCCTAAGAGAGAAAAATCCATTTGCTAAATCGATACAGGATTTGTACTTTTTCACTTGCAGGGTTTTTAGGGTGCCCTGCAGGTTGATTAGGCTCGCTCTGTTAGCTACTGTTCGTCTGTTAAGGGCTTTAAAGTTAATCACTGGTCGCCACCCTCCTCCTGCTGATTCGGGTTTCTTTACTGCCTGGATTGGGCTGTTAGTTATGGGGTTTGTTTCCTCTCTGATAATTCCTAACGCTCCAAATTCCTTCACAATTTTGTTCATTTCCTCAACTGCTCCTGGATTTAGGGGATATTGCCTCACGGGCGGGTGTACCCCTCCCTCGATTATATGTACAAACTTTGGGCCTAGGTCTCCGCAATCATTTTTAAATCTGGCTATTGAGGCTTTCTCTAGTATTTGTTTTAACTTCTCTTTCCCAGCCGGGGAGAAGTCACTCTCATCCACTTTCTGTTTTGTCACTTCAGGGATATTTACAGGTTTATACCAGTCTTCAGACTCATGTTTTTCGTGTGTGAACCCTTTTTTCACTAGTCTGGATTTTAACTTTTCTAACCTTCTGTTTAAGGCCCTTCGGTTCTTCTTTGGTTTCCTTAGTTCTTTTAAGTCTGTGATTGTCATAAGGTTATAAGGCCCTTTTATCCACACAATTCCTTGCCATAACCCATAAGGCATCGTTTCAATTTTTCCGTTTGCTAACTGAACTGTAAGGTGTCCTACTGTCTTTAGGTTCCTGTAGGTCATAGACACCTCTGCTCCGGAGTCTATTAGGTAAGGTTCTCCTTCTACTTTAGTGTAGATTTCATCCTCCTCCCAATAGGCATCTTCCAGAGTGACCCGCAACCTATCTGCCATTATTTAGCTGGCCCTCCACTCCCTTTCTCACGGGATTCATAGAGGGCTCTTTTCTCTTCTGGGGTCAGTTTTGCATATTCTTCTGGGGGTAGGTATTTACTACCTTTCTGTGGTGTGGAGCTTGATGCTGGGGCTGAAAATCGTTTTGGTTGTTGGTCCCTGTATTGTGGCTCTGACTGTCTTGGTGGTCTTTCTCTGTACTGTGTCCCTGGCTGTCTTGGGAGCTGTTCTCTGTATTGTGGCTATTGAGGGGCCTTTTGTGTTGGCTTCGGTGGTTTTTGGCTTTGCCTTATCTCACTTTTCTTCTTCTCTTCCCAGAACAGCTGTTCTAAATCGTATGATTTCACTGCCTGGTCTATTTGGGCGACATTAGTTTCATGAGGCATTCTGGCAAAGGCGAGTTCTCCCCTTCTTCCCTTGGATACGATCCTTAAGGCTTTAACATACCTTTTAGGGGGAATTACTTGCTTGAGTTGATACCAAACTGGGGTGAGGCGTTGGCCTTGATCTATGCGTACTCTTGCCTGCTGAATGTGAGAGTCCTCATCGTCCATATCCTCAAGGACCAGTTTTTCATATTGGCTTTGAGCCGACTCCCCTTTATTCATTGGGTTTTGTGGTGACATTACCCAGCCACAACTTTTTTGCTGCATCACACTCAGTGGAGCTAACTACCATGGGCCACACATCTTTGATGTATTCTTCGGTGGTCTCCTGGGGTCGTTTTTCCCTCACTAAGGTTTTCAGTTTTTTGTACTCACGATAACTATCAGTCTCTGGGCCCGGGGCTCGGCTTTGTTTAGCCTGCCCTGGCTCAAGGGTTGATTCAGGCACTTGATATGGCGGATTTGTCTCGGCCGGGTACATGTCATCTTCCTCATCGGCCAATATTTCATCTCGTAATTTCTTTTCTATTTCTTGGGCATATTTGTAGGCCGTCTTTTTCATTCTTCTTAGCATCACATCATGTACTATTCCTAAGTAAGCGGTCCTAAACTTACTGGTTAAGGGTTTGTGGGCTGCTAACGTGGGGTATGAGGGCATCATTAAAATGTTGGCCCACTCTCCCAAAGTAGCTTTAACAGTCAGTTCCACTGTCTCCTCTGACCTGTCTGCCCATACTGGTGGAATGTCATAGTGATTTTGGTCAGCTTCAGGGATGTAAGTTCGACGCCCATCACTCGCCTGCACCGGGCCCCAACTCAAGTCCCTGGCCAACCTTTCTGATGCTCTATGTACGTCCAGTATTTCTACTCCCTTCTTTTGTCCTTTTCTTTGTCCTGTTCTCAATGGCTTAACTGGACCCTCGTATTGGCCTGCTATCGATCCTAGACTGGCACTACCTTCATCATCGGTGTCTTCCTGACTCGGGTCTGCTTCTGGTTCTCCCTGGGAGCTCTCTTCATCATTTTCCTCACTCTCTAAGTTTAAAGGTTGTATTTTTGTTAATGTTTCACTCTTTAGCTGTCCTTCTTGTGAATCTGCTCCGCTTCTGCGTCGTCTTGTGACCGAACTTTTCAGGTCCTTTTCTGAGGGTGAGGTCAGAGGCGTTTTCGACCCCTGAGGACTGATCCTTAACAGGTCTTCACTTTTCTTGGCTCCCGGTGATGTTAATGATTTATCTGTGTCCTCTTTCCCTAACTTTAGGGGTTCCTTGATTGTTTTTTCCTCTGGTTTTGTCATTGAGGCTACGATTCTGGATTTTCGATCTTCATCTAGATGAGTGGGGGGTCACTATAATCATTTCTTTTAAATGGGCCTCTGCTGGCATGTCTTTGGCCAGGTATGTCATTGAATTGACTGCTACTCGTTCGGCCATTTCACACTGCAGATGATGGGACCGGAGCCCATCTATCCCTATCACTATGCGCCTGAAACCAAACTCTATGGCTCGGAACACTCCTTTCTGCAAAGCTTCTAACATTTCCCTGAGGTAGCCGGTGTTATCGGTTGCTTCTTTATAGCTTCAAATTGGGATGTGTATTATTGCATAATATGGAGTGTCTGCCCCACTGGTCATTCTTGTTTTTGGCTCTGTGCTATTCGGTTCACTAACAAGATGATTTATTTCAGCTTGGTACTCCCTACCAGCTATTTTCTTTAGAGCTTTTCTGTAGGTCGAGTTATGGATTTTGTATTTATGATTTGTAAACACCAGTAATGCATCCGCCTCCATAGACCATGGGGTCCCTATCACCTGGTATACTCGGGTACCATTTTGAAACTTCACGCATTGAGTCCCCTTTGGGACTGGTTCTAGGACCTGTTTGAGCCCTACTGTTTTCCTGGTTTTCCTTTTTGGCTTCTTTTGGGAATTTTCTTTCTCATCATCTTGACTGGAATATGACTCTGATTCTAGTTCTAGGTGTTTTTCTTTGGTTTTCTTTTTTCTGTGAGTTTTTGGGGTTTCCCCTAAGTGGCCCTTTTTAAGATTTTCTTGCTTATCCGGCTGGTCTTTTAGTGGTTCCGTCTGCACCTGAGTTGGCACCCTTCGCAACTCTCCCTCTGTCCATCCTGTTCCGGGTGTTCTAAGCTTTTCCATCCTTGCCACTATACTTTGGGCAAGAATGTCTAGTTTTTTGTTAAGTTTCCCCTCATACTCCATCTTCTGTCCACTCGGCCTCACTTTCTTCGGATTCGGTTTCTATTTTGAACCTACCTGTAAATGATTTTTGTCGCCCTGCTCCTAGTTCATTGTCTGTGTCTAAATCTGGGTCGTATTTGAAAGTCTCCCTGTACTTAGCCAGGTTTGGAGTGGAGCTCACATACGTGGGGGGGTGATGAGAAGCGGGAAAAAAGGCTCTCTTTTTTGGCTTCGCACCTCCTGGGTTTTCTCCTTCTGTTTTGATTTGGAGGGGGGTATATTCTTTTTAACCTTATCTTCTACTAGTTTACTTTTGTCTTCTTCTTCATTTTCCAATGCTTCAGGGGTATGTGCGATGGAGCTTTGCTCACTTCTCGGGTCCATCTCTGACTTTCTTTCTTTCCTATATTATCTCATTCTTGTCAATTCCACTTCGCACTCTTTGTATCTTGCTGCCGCTCTTGTTTCAGGGTTTATGGTGAGCCATCCCAATCCTGTTACTCTGGCTATCATTTTTACTAAGGGGTCATACTCAGCTGAGGGACTAATTACGGACACTATTGTTGCATCTCTTGGTGTTTCTATCTGTTGTATCCACCACTGTAACCATTTTTTTACTTTCTTTTTTGATTTTATCTCGCCTGGGTCTCTTAGTACTGCTGTCTGAACTCCCTGCTGGATATTTGTACAGTAATACACCCCATTTTCTTCCATATATTTTGTCAGAGTTTGTACCAGGGTTCCCTCGTCTACCTTGAGGTTGCTTTCTTTTAGTGCTTCCTTTACCGTTGGATGCCATGTGCCATATCCTTTCCCATACAGGATGATTTGCATTTTTGTCACTCCTCCTGCTGACTGTCCTTCTGTACCCTGTACAGCTGACTTTTGGCCATCTGTCTTCCCTTCTACTGGCTTCTGTTCTTCTTGGCTCGCCTGAGCCGGCTCGGATTCTCCTAGCTCTACACTCGTCTGTGCCCCTCCTGAGGCCATCGTTATGTCTTTTCTTGTCGGGTCAAGGTTGTCGGTCCTCAAAGTCTCCAGACTTTATCCTAACGTTTTGGACTAGGACAGACTAGCTGCTTGCCTACGACTCTGGATTATGGTCAGTAACCCTCGTAAGCCTTCTACCCCTCCTCACTAGCCTCTAGTGATCTATTAGGGGTACTGACTGGGGGGTCTCCCAGCCACTAACAGCTCCTTTTTCTCTAGGGCTGTTCTATCAACGCCTATCAGTTCTCTGTAGCGCGCCTTCTCTTCTGGGGGGTCTTTATTCCTTTAAAAACCATCCCACCGCTGCCACCATGTTTTGCTTTCCGATAAGCAAAGGTAACCTCTGGAAAATAGTGATAACACCTTGCTTGCAGCCTCTCCTCCAAGGGGTCCGGAAGCTAAC
Source organism: Nematolebias whitei (assembly GCF_014905685.2). Taxonomy (NCBI): domain Eukaryota; kingdom Metazoa; phylum Chordata; class Actinopteri; order Cyprinodontiformes; family Rivulidae; genus Nematolebias; species Nematolebias whitei. The sequence goes on along the minus strand of NC_056500.1, from coordinate 53,559,615 downwards.
CTCAGAGCCGTGGTATTACCTGCAGCTTTCTAAAGTAGCTTCTTTAAGGCTGCGACGAGGTGATTCATCCAGAAAATTAACGACCTTCTATCCGTGAGTCACACCCTAATCTCACTCTATTACCTCGAACCTACCAAGCAGCAGGGTTGGGTCGTTTGGTCCAGAGAAACTCACGTTATGGCCGCTCACCTCTTAATTTAGCGTTACAATTGTTATCTGTTCTGGTAATCTTTAGGGCCCTGGAAAACGGGCACAAGGGTGTTGTCACTCACTGGCTAGGGAACCTTTTAAAACCTCCTATTTATGTGATGTTAAAGTTGAACCAAGCTTTACCATATATTTGTTCACTAAGGATGAAATAATAGTCCAGATTTATAAATGTTGTTTTGCTTTAATCAATAATTTTCGCAGGGTTACAGCAACAGGACAATTTTATAATGATTAATTTTCATGATTACAAAGGATACACTTTCTTCACTTAAGTAAGGTAATGGATTCTTCCTGATGACTTCTGATCCCCAAGAGCCCTTGGAGATTTTGTGAACATTACCTTCACTCAGACCTTTCACACCTCAAGCCAAAAGATGTTCTCTCTCAACTCTCTCATGAGCCAGAACACCTCTGAGCAAAACTCACTAGTACCCAATTTAATACTCTTAAATTTCTCCTGTATGCTATGTTTCTAATCTGATGAATTAATTTATTTAGAGCAGACGAACGGGGGAGTCCGCTTACCATGATTCTGAGGTGACCCTCAGAGAATCTCTGTAATGATAAGAGGCATATTTCCAGTCTCCCAGGTGGAGAGCTCAGGCCAACCCCAAAGCAAACACAGCTATCCCAAATTAGAGAAATCAGAACTTTGGACGAGCCCAGGCCAAGCTTTTAGAAGTATGAAACCTCTCCAGTCTGTTGTCACAAGTGAAGACTTAATTCCAATCCCATTTCAGCGAGAAGAGAAGTAAATCCCAGCCTCGTTTCAAACTGGTAAAATCCAACTTCTTTTGGGCTTTTCTGATCCTCCGAGCTGCTTTCTGCTTGTAGTTCCTTCTGCTCGACTCTTCGACTCAGCTTTGACCACGTTTCATCAGTCTAATCTCTATTTAAGGACCCCTTATTCTCCTCCTCCTAAGGAGGTGCCTGGGGTCTTGCTTGGAAAATTACATCATACTTTTTCCAGTAACTGACTGTTGTTTTGCACCTCAACCGGTTCTAACCGGTTTTTGAGGTACTTTCCAGAACTTGTTTTGCTCTATTCTGTTTCCTGTTTTTGCTCAGAAGTGCGTCACTACAAGATGAGTCAGATGAACTCTTGTTTTGCTTCCATAATGTTTTTCAATCGTACATGTTTCTTTCTAATAGGTCAGAATAACTCCTGCAAAGCTTTACAAGGGCTATACATTGACCATCATTCTCAGTTTGTATTTAATGCATTCATAGCTGGTTTTCATTCTCTTCTACTTAAGACATGTACTGACCTGCCCTTGAGCTTAAGGCATGCTTCAGATTTGTTATGGTTACAGACTTGATACGGCAACAGACCCGTTATGGCAACAGACCTGTTATGGCAACAAACTCATTATGGCAACAAACTCATCATGGTACATCAGGTCTCGTTCTGCACTTTTCTCCTCAACACTTTACAATAACAAGTAAATCATACAATTATACAATAGATTACACAATTCTTATAAATCATTAATTGATCACTTGTTGATTATTAGTAACTCACTCTTTGATTACACATTTCTATGCTTAGCTTGATTACTATTGATGCTTTTAATGCATAAGTTCAGTTCTTTGTTCTCAGCTGTGAAGGAGAATGGATCGGCCTTCACCTCTCTGAAGCTGGCTGTCCGTTACTCCATCATTTGGAAACCAGGTTTATCAACAGTGCGAACCCCACGGGAGCACGAGTAAACTGAGCTCTACGTTGTGCGTAAATACTTTGAACAAAATGAACGAGCCCTCTGAAAGTTTTTAGTCGTCATTCTTTACTCTTGCGTACAAACAGACCCTTTACGCGACTGCAAGTATAAAACTCCATGGGAGCACGTGTAAACCGTGCTCTACGTGGCACGCAATAACGTGAAAGGAAAGGAACGGGCCCTCTGAAAGATTGTAGTCTTCGTTCTTCTCTCTTGTGCACAAACAGACCCTTTACGTAACTGTTGGTGTGAACCCCACGGGAGCACGAGGAAACCGAGATTTATGTGGTGCGCAACAACTTAGAATGAAGGAAAACAAGCCCACTGAAAGTTTTTTATCGTCATTTTTCACTCTTGTGCACAAACAAACCCTTTATGCGACTGTTTAAGGAAACCCCACGAGAGAACCCGTAAACCGAGTTCTACGTGGTGTGCAAAAAAGTGGAACAAAAGGAACTGGCCCTCTGAAAGTTTGTCGTCTTCGTTCTTCACTGTTGTGCACAAACAGACCCTTTACGCAACTGTAGGTGCGAAACCCACGGGAACACGAGTAAACTGAGCTCTAGGTGGTGCACAAAAACGTAGAACGAAAGGAACGGGCCCTCTGAAAAATTGTAGTCTTTCTTCTTCACTCTTGTGCATGAACAGACCCTTTCCGCAACTGGTGGTGCGAACCCCACGGGCTCACGAGTAAACCGAGCTCTATGTGGTGCGCAATAATGTTTAACAAAACGAACGGGCCCTTTGAAAGCCTTTCGTCCTCGTTCTTCACTCTTGTGCACGAACAAACCCTTTACGTGACTGCAGGTGAGATTTCCACAGGAGCAGGCGTATACGGCGCACGACGTGATGCGCAAAAACTTGGAACGAAAGGACGAGCACATTGAAAGTATTTCGTCGTCATTCTTAACTCTTGTGCACAAACAGACCCTTTACGCAACTGTAGGTGCAAACCCTACGGCAGCACGAATAAGCCGAGCTCTACGTGGTGCGCACAAACATGGAACGAAAGGAACGGGCCCTCTGAAAGTTTTTCGTCTTCGTTCTTCACTCTTGTGCACAATCAGACCCTTTACACGACTGCCGGTTCAAACCACACATGATCACGTGTAAACCGAGCTCTACGTGGAGCGCAAAAATGTGGAACGAAAGGAACGGGCCCTTTGAAAGTTTTTCGTTCTCATTCTTCAATCTTGTACACAATAAAAACCGTTTACGTGTCTGCAAGTGCGGTTTTTACAGGAGCATGCGTATACGGTGCTCGAAGTGATGCACAAAAACTTGGAACAAAAGGACGAGCCCTCTGAAAGTATTTTGTCGTCATTCTTCACTCTTGTGCACAAACAGACCCTTTACGCAACTGCAAGTGTGAACCCCTCAGTAGCACGCGTAAACCGAGCTCTGCGTGGTGTGCAAAAACGTGGAACGAAAGGAACGGGCCCTCTGAAAGATTCTAGTCTTCGTTCTTCACTCCTGTGCACAAACAGACCCTTTACGCAAATGTAGGTGCGAACCCCACGAGAACACGAGTAAACCTAGCTCTACGTTGTGCGTAAAAACTTTGATCGAAATCAACGAGCCATGAACAACTTTAACAGTAAGAGTCTTTTGTTCCTCTAATTCACAGACGAGGCCTCTCTGTTCCCATCAGGTGACTCTTAGACTCTCAAGACTCTTACTGTTAAGGTTGTTTAGGTGTGAATTGCCAATCTACATATGTGTTTGTGTCTTATCTCACTCAGCCTTATAACCTGAGTCTCTCACTCTCTGCTCTTTGAATTGAGAAAGCTCCTCAGATGAGGAACGAAACGTCTTCTGTTACAAATAAAGTCTAGTTGTTTTTGTATTGAACGCTTTTTGAATTCATCATGTCCTGGATGACTGAGAATCTTCACCAGCATATTGCTAAACATTTTGGGAAGGATACCCTAGGAGCAGTGCGGAAGTTTGAGAAGATGTCAAGGAAGTTTTCAGACTACAGGAATCATCTTCTTTTCAGTCTGAGATGCAGACAAGAAAAACTCATCCCCAGCAGTTTGAAACTCAACTCCACGATCAAAGGACATAGAGCAGAAGGAATACTCCTGAAAGCTCAAAACAAGCTGCTCAGTGAGAGAATAAGACAGATACACTTCACCATTGACACTCTCTCACTCAAAATGGATCAGACCCTCCAGAAGCTGTCTACTCGGCTACCACTTCCTCTGTTGGAAGAAGTTTCTTGTTTCGTTGAAAAGGCCCAGCTTTCACAGTATCAAAAGAGAAAGGAACGCCAAAAAAGTAAGTTTCTAAAATTACAACAGAGAGCTGTTTTCTCATCACAAACCATCAGTCAAGATCAGGAGTTTGTCGCCAACACTAATTTTCAGGACCAGTGGGTTAGAAATTTGTCTAACAGGACATTTCTTTCTGGCTGGACTTTCTGGCTGGAGTCAGGCCTTATGGGAGTGTCCACTCGCTGTACTGCAGTTCCGGAGATCTGCAGCACTCCGTGACGCTCCCAGGCTTCTGAGGTTACCAAATATTCTGCGGTCTTTTGTTTTGGCCTAGCCCCTTGTACAGCCCATGCGTCTAAACTGGTTGTATAATAATGCATATTTGAATGTCTGGTTCCTGCTTCCCGAGGGACGTCAGGTAGATCTACTAATGGGAGAGTTTGGTCTAATATTGCCTCCGCTTTGAGCTGAGCCCATGTAATTAACTCCCAAGGGCCTTCCCAACCACCTTTTTGAGCCTCGTCTTTTACTACATCAGGCGGCTGATCTGCGTTGGCGTTGTTTGCCCCCATCGGGTCTCGGAACACCCTGAAAACCAATGGATACTGATTAGTACCGAGGGGTGTATTTTTTGCTCTTCCCATAGAGGGGCTATAAGGCCAGGACTGCTGCACTGACTGGTAAATCTCGAGGATTCCAATGCATCTCTTCTTTCTCAGTTGTCATCCTTTTGTCTGTTCCACCTAGCCTGGGATATAAAGGCAGTGCTGTAGGCTTTGCATTCGGTCCCAAGTCGTATTTCTGTACTACTGGGGTTTTTCTAGGGGCTTCAAACATCTTTTCATCCAATTGAGCTTTGAAGGATTTGAGGGGATCATAATACCTTCTTACCTGACAACCCATTGCTCTTTCTGAGTGGAGTAGCCATCCATCTTGCATCTGATTCACGCAGTATCCACAGTATTTGACAACGGTCCCGTCCCATTCACAGGTACATTCTTTTGGGCCTTTTCCATACAATTCCCATTGTGTGATGATGGTTATCCGTGGTAGAGTAGCAATCCTACATTCTCCACAGATAAATGCATCCATCACTTTCACCGGCTTTACTTCCATGTCTCGGACATCAAGCTTACTTGCTGTTGGTTTAAGGGGTTTCTTCCTCCCTTGTCCTTCCCAGCGAAGTGGCAGGCCGCTGGGTTTCAAGCAGATTACACAGCTGTTCTGTAATTCGTTCCACTTGATCGCTTCATTTTCTGTTGACAGGTATCCTTTTTTAGCATATTCCAATGTCTTCAGAGCCCTACCTGCCCAAAGCCCTCAGGTGGTTCTTCGTAGTATGACTCCCCCGCATACAGTGACCATTCTGATATTGGAGAGCATGGTGCTTGGTTCACTGGCCATAATCCGGTTTCTGGTTTTAACTTAGCTAGGAATTGGCTTCAGTTGCTCTATTCCTTGGATCCCATTCTTTACTATTTCAACTGTGTTTTTATATATTATTCTCTTCACTCTGTCTGTGGCGCTGTATTTGGGTTTTACTGCTGCTATTGACGTGTGATCCTGCGCCTTGATCCACACCTTCTGCCCCATCTTGAATGAGACATCAAGATCTAGTTGTTCCTCTTTATCCCTGAAGCCCCTCCCAGTTTCCTGAGTGGTGAACTGCTGTTGGTTGAGTTCCTGTGCAGGGGAGGGCCTACCAGCTCGATGCCTGTCATTCAACGCTTGACCCATCTCCACAGTTTTAGTGCTCCATTCTTTGGTATTAGCATTTTTAGCTATCCAATTTTTGACAAAACCTATGGTTCTTTCGGCAACTCCGTTGGCCTGCGGTGTGTAGGGTGATGAGTAAACACGCATCACCCCAAAAGTCTGGCACCAGTGATCAACTCTTGCATTGCGAAAATGTGTTCCATTATCAGTTCTCAGTTGTTTTGGCACATCTAATGACCCACAAACTTGTTCCAGCATCCTAACCACACTGTTGCTGTTAGCTTTCCTTGCTGGTTTCACCACCACATATCCTGACATTGAGTCCACCAGCACTAGAAGGTATTTTCTCCTTTCTTTCCTGAAATTTCCATGGGTCCGGCAACGTCCATGCACACAGAACCCCACGGTGTAGTACTCTTGATGGTTTGCCCATCCGCTCAGTGTCCTCACTGTCCTACGTTCTATTGACCACATACTTTGCAGTCCTGTAGCACCTTGCAGACTTGCTGTAAGGGAATCCAGAGCTCCTGATTCTCCAATTCCTTACGTGTGTGTAGTACGCCTGCATGTCCTAAACCCTCATGCATGTTCCATACAACCTGAACCACGTACTCGTCTGGGACCCTCCGACCCTGGGAAGTTCTGTCCCACTTCTTGATCCCGACAAAAAAAAATTCTTTGCTGAACGTATCGATCCACTTCATCATTACCCTGCCAGTGCTTTCCTTCTCTAGTTTGGGATTTTTGGTGCTCTATTTCTAACTGCAGATTTTGCCTTAGTTCAGCTATTTTCTTTCACAAGTCATGATGAGCCACCACTTTTCCCTTTGCACTTTCAAATCCATTCTCTTCCCAGATGGATAAGTCCGCTTTCAGGGCTTGTGCGCAATAATGACTGTCGGTCACTATTTTTGCTGTCTTTATTTTTCTGCTAGTTATCTCAAGCAGTCCTTCCAGGACTCAGTCCTTCAAGGACTGCCATTACTTCTCCAGTTTGGGCACTTCCTGGAACTTTCCCCCTTCTATGGCAACACTAATTTCCATGCTGTTAGAGAATAAATCCCCAGTGTGCCACCTGATCGAATCCTTTCTTGGATCCATCGGTGTAGAGGGTCCATTCATTTGGTTTTGGTTCCACTGGTGTCCCTTTTATCACTTTTTTGTCAGCCGGTTGTGCAGGTCCTATCTCTAGATCAGGATCTAGAAGGATGTCTTCCCATCTCCCCCACCGTGTGTTTGTGGCTTTAGTGCTTTCTATTGTTCCTTTTCTGAGATATTTGTGCACTTGGCTTTGTGTGATAACTTTGATGGAAATGTCCTTGAGCCAGATCTTTCAGCGTTCCCCAGTATCTAGCAAGTACTGCTAATTCCTTTTCTTCTTGGGGAACTTTTTCTCCACTGAGGTCAAGATGTAACTCCAGAGAGTTACTAGTTCTCCGTTTTCATTCCTGACTTTAATCATGGCATTGTCATCCTCACAACTGACCTCAGCCACTAACTTTGTCATCAGGCTTCTTGGTTCCAGTCTCACTGCATCTTGAATTTTTTTCTGAGTTCTTCTAAATCTTTTTGGTTTTCTGCAGTCCAGATCCAAGCTTTTTTATTTTTCTGTCCATCTTCTTTGTCTCAGTCTATATCTTTTCCCCCCTGAGAGTTGTAGTATGAACAGGGTGCAGATATATTCATACATTTAACGGGTTCTTCATTTTTCTGAACTGTGTAAATGTCGTGCATTGAATTTAACAGAAATGTAACGAGAGACGTTATTTATCTTTGACCCATCAAAATGAATGCGGTCATTTATTTACAGAATCAAAGTTTAACATCAAACATTTACATTAATTTGGCAAAATATGAAAATAACAACAGCATAGTTTTACAGGAAGTGAGAACAATACGGCGATTGTTTTCACTTTTCAGCTAAAACGGCAGACATTGGTTAATCAGTTTTACAATCAGGAAAACCATACGGCCATGATTTTCCGTTGCATCACCACAGACATTAATGAAAACATCTGGATTAATTTTCTAGCAGAAAGGAAAGTTTAAAGATGGAAAATGGAGATTTATCTTCAGAGAGATGTGTGAGGGAATTTATCTGTAGTACCAGAACAACACGCTCTTTGGAAAATCAGCTTGGCCCATGGTACGCTTGGTCGAAATAGAACTTTTACCTGGCAGATTGGTAGAATCAGCGTCGGTGTAGAGTTCTCCTTTTGACTCTTTTTCAGCGTCTCCGTGAGGACAGCTAAGAACCCTTAGGAGTCGTGTGAGGTTATCCAAACAGAAGTTATAATTTCCAAAATCGTCTCTGCATTCTGGATTCAAGAACTCTGAACTCCTTCAGAGCTCTACTCTTTTAAGCTCTTCTCATCTCGTCTCGACTCATCTCGACACAGACTCACAGAGAACCGGGAAGTTGCCACATTTAAATGGGTTCGACTTCCGGGTCATTTGAGAGCTTTTTGATTGGTCGATGGACCAGAACAGAGGTGTGGTTTGTGATGTAAGGTGTTATGGAAAGTCAAGGATAGAGATTAAGATTGTTTAAAACAGACAGAAAGATTGTTGGAGAAATTCAGACTTCGTGGAGTCAATTCACCTAGTATCTTCTGTGAAAGTTAAACATGACATTTCTTTTCAGTAAACTTTTTAGTTGACCGAACCTCGAACTCTAACACACTTACAAATTTGCTCATTGAAGACAGAAAATCAAGAAATGCATATTAACCTGATTTCTTCTTTGAATGAGGAATAAAAATCATTACTTACTGTTTATGTAAAATAAAAATGAGTAGTTCTCTTCAACCTGTAAACATTGTTTGAACTAACACAATTTGATTATCAAAACATTTGTAAAATAGTAATGATCATAGAGAATTGTCATTTCTACTTGATTAATTCAAGAAAGAAAGTCTCAGGATGGGTCAAACTGTATTTCTGGATGCAGATCAATGAAATAACAGTTTCTGTCCATCTGGTCAGATTTGACATCAGGTCAAGTTCACTACAGAGTCTTCACTGTCATTTCACTCACTATCCTTGTTTAATGGTTCCATTTTTGCTGACATTTTCCATGGTGATTCCGCCTGTTGTTGTCCTTGACTACTCTTTCCTTGTTTTGTGGTGGAATCATTCAAGCACTTTCTCGGGGGTGAGGTCAAAAGGGACGTCTGTTTTTGGAATTCATCCCCTAAGGGATTTCCATCTTTCTTTACTCCTTGTGTCGTTGACGGTTTCTTCTCATCCTCTTTTTCTGATTTAAGGGTTCTTTCAATCTGTTTATTCTCTGTTCCTGCCATGGTGGCTAAAACCCTAGCTTTTCTGTCTTCATGTAGGTTGGTTAGGATCATTATGACTAATTCCTTCAACGCGGCTGCTATGGGCATTTCTTTTGCCAGATATGTTGCTGAGTTAACAGCTACACATTCAGCTACCTACCATTGTAGGTTGTGTGACCTCAACTCATCTACACTCATCACCACTCGCCTCAGATCATGGGCAATGGCTCGGGTTATCCCCTTCTCGAGGGCATTTAACATTTCTCTCAAATATTCATCCTTGCTTCTTGCTTCTTTGTAGCTTTTGATTGGGGCATGTATTATAGCATAGTAAGAGAGGTCTGCACTGGTCAAGCTCACCTTTGGCCCTGAACTTTCTGCTTTTCTCTTTAAATGATCTATTTCGTTCTGGTATTCTCATCCAGCTAACATCTTTAGGGTTTTTCTGAAGGTCGAGTTGTGGATTTTATATCGGTGATCAGTGAATATCAGCAACCCATCGGCTTCTAGAGCCCATGGACTTCCAATCAGCTTATATACTCGAGTCCTGTTCTGGAACTTTATGACCTGAGCTTCTTCAGGCATTGGTTTGAGGATTTTTCCTTTTCACGCTGAGTGGAATTGGGTTCAGATTTTGGTTCCTTATGTTTTTCCTTAGCTTTCTTTTTCCTGTGGGTTTCCTCAGGTTCTCCTGCTGGGCAGGAGATCGGATCTTCAAGTTTATTCGGTTGATTTATGGGCTGTGCAACTAGCTCCTGTACATGCGTTCTCCGCAGTGATCCTGGGTTCAGGGCCTTATCTTTAGTCATTAGTACTTTCATCTTCTCTACTAACACTTGCGCAAACTCATCCATCTCCATCTCTCATAATGGGTCAGGGTCATTGTCTGTGTTATTTTCCTCTTTTGTCATGTCTTTTGTTCTACTTGGTCCTACCACCTGCCTCCAGGCAGAGGGACCTATGCATGTTACTGGGGGGTATTGTCTTTTGGTCAACTGTTCATAATACTGGTTGCCTTCCTTTGTCTCGGGTTCCCCATCAGCTGACTTTTTTCTCTGTCTTCCCCTGAGTTGCTGTTGTCTTCATACAGGCTCTGTTCACTGTGTCCACTTTTTAAAGTTTTATTCCCGTCTTTATAAGACTGCATTCTTTTCAACTCTGTCATACATTTTATACCACGCAGCTGCGATTGCTTTGGAGTTCACCAGAATCCCTTCCAGCCCAGTGGCCTTGGATATCATTTTTACTAGGGGGTCATATTCAGTCGATGGACTGATCATCGTCAACAGGGTCCTATTCTCCCGTGCTTCAATCTGCTGCACACACCATTCTAACCACTTTTTGATTCCTGGTTTTGATTTTATATTAGTTGGGTCTTATACTACTACCATCTGATGGCCCCGCGTCACTTTGGTGCAGAAGAATATTCCATTTTCCTCTATGTGTTTAATCAGATTCAACTGCAAAGCCTCATCCTCTACATCTAGATTGCTTTATCTGAATCTCACTAGCACTGATGGGTCCCAGGACTTAAGTCCTTTGCCATATAGGAGGACTTCTCCGAGTGTTCCTTCTGGTGGTTCGGGTCCTTGACTCCCTGGATCGCATAGTTGTTCTTGAAAGTTTTCGGGATCTGCCTTTACTGCCTCATCAGCCATTCTTTTTGTTTTTGTCGACTCGAGTGCCTGTTCCTCAAAGCCTCTTGGCTACGTTCACCAGTCCAGGGATGAGTACAGACTAAGCTGCTTAACTTACTGTCTGGATTATGGTCAGTAACCCTCAGTAAGCCCTTTACCCCACCCACTAGCCTAGTGATTAATGCAGGGTATGAGGCTGAGGGCTTTTAACCAACCACTTACAACCCTTTTTGGTACTTTGGGTTGCTCTGTGTCGACGCTCGGTCTGATTTCCCAGATGCACGTCTGTTCTTCGATGCTCGGTCAATTTTTCTGATGCACGTTGATAAGATCTGGGTTTTGGATCAGCAACAACAACAACAACAAGCCCAAGAGCAGTTTAACAATTTTATTGTGAACAGGAAAAACTCTGGTGGAGGTCTGGGTCCTAGATCGGGCCCAATCTGTCAAGACAGAAGAGTTAGTGGCTTTGACTAAGTTCTGGACATGCAGGTGAATGTTGGTGTCTGCACTAACCTTCTGTCTTGATGTTGCAACAGAGTCTGTAGTCACACTGCAGTCGGTGATGTCCCTCCAGAAAAGCAGGTTGCTGCAGTGGAGCAGATTAAAGGACTTGAGGTCCAGAATAGGTAAATCCAGAATCGTGGTCTGTGAGTCGTTGCAGGGGTCAAAAACCATAGAAGAGGAGAAGCAAGAACAGTGCCGAGTCATGATCCAAAAGACGTGGTCAAAAGAGGAAGGCACGGAGTCAGAAACCATGGACAGATAGGCAGACAAAATCCAAGAGGGTTCAGGCAAGGCATGGAGTCAAAAACAGGCAAGGAGTCATGGCAAGAGACAAGATCAGGTATGCTGGATTTCTACTGCTTGAAAGGTTTGAGAATCTGGCACTGACTGAGTGAATGCAGGGAGTTTAAGTAGGGTGGAGAACAGGTGTAGAGCATGACCTTGATTGCTGGGTGAGAGTGAGTGACAGGAACAGGCAGAGCTTGGTAGGAAATTCATGTGCTTGTTGTAAGGATGGTACCATTTACTGGCTCTGTTTGTGTCTGTGTTTCCCTAGTGTTCCTCTTCAGTTTAATTGGTGTCACCCTTGTCTCGTCACAGCTGTTTGTAATCACATCTCGTCCTGTCCTTGTATATAAGCCGTCTGTTCAGTCTTGTCCCTCGTCGCGTCGTATTCGTTGGGTATCTAGTGTTCTCCTGCGTCTCCTGAGTTTTCCTGAGCTTCCTGAGTCCCTTCTGAGTTCCCTCCTGAGTCTTCTAGTTTATGTAAGTTTTGCTGCCACGTCAGCTTATTGTTTTGTTACCTGTTATTTCATCTTTAAAGTATTTAGTTTTTTAATCTGCCGAGTTGAGTCCTGTCTGCACTACTGGGTTTGTTCCTGTCCACCAAACCCTGACATTACGACGCGACCACACATCAGAACCCAGCGGGCAGGGCTCTCTCGGCAGCTTACCTTTTTTCTTTTTTTCCTCCGAGCCTCCCGAGATGAGTAAGTCCACAATCTGGTGCGGCGGGTTCTGGACTAGGCCCGTCCGCCCTCAAGGATGTTATGACCAGGAGGTGGAAATCCTGTCCTCTCCACTCCTGGTCCTCGAGGAGGACAGAGCTCGGTACCAGGGAAGCCACCGCACCACTGTTTCTGAGTCCGCCTCGCTCGGCTACTCGGGATGGACGTCGGGGGAGGACGAAGAGATCAAGGAGGAGTTCGGTTTTGTTCCGGTCCCTCGACTCACCCGTCGTCGCTGGGGAGGTAGGAAGCGGTCCCGAGGGCAGCCCGCGGCGACCGGGTCAGTCTCGTCGGCTGAGCAGAAGTTTAGAGTTGGTTCTGGTGTTTCTGTGGGAGCCGGGTCCGCCGCCTCACCTCTCATGTTTCCGGTGGGGGCGAGGTCCGACGTCCCGCGGGAGCTCCGGTCCACTCCTGTTCAGTTCGGCGGGTTCGGTCCACTTGACGTCACAGGGGCGGATTCCGTGGCCTCACCCTCCAGGTTCCTGGTGGGGGTGGAGTCCGGCCTCTTGCTGTCACACCGCGCCGCGGCTGTCCAACCCGGCCTGACCGTACCTATGGGGCATGCTACCAGTGACTCTGTGGGGGCGTGTTCCGCCGCCCCACCTCTCAGGTTTCCGGTGGGGGCGACACATGACACCACACCCTCACTCAAAGTCAATTGCCCATCAGTATCATATTCACCCCAGGATCTCGCTTTCATAAACCAGTCTTTATTAAATTCATTTACTACTGCTAAAAATAACCCGGACAGCTCAGAAGTTATATTTTCCTTGATGGAGAAGTTTTTGGTTTCATGGCCCGGTCTCGTTCAGCTTCCTGAGTACAATAAATTATTAATAGAGATTAGGACTCTCAGCACACCCAGGGTCACCATCACTCATCCTGCACCCATCAACTTCACCGTACCCAAGGTCTCTACGTCGTCTGCCGCAGAGCCACAGGTCTCTACGTCGTCTGCTGCAGAGCCACAGGTCTCTACGTCGTCTGCTGCAGAGCTCCAGGTCTCTTCGCCGTCTGCTGCAGAGCTCCAGGTCTCTTCGCCGTCTGCTGCTGAGCTACAGGTCTCTTCGCCGTCTGCTGCAGAGCTACAGGTCTCTTCGCCGTCTGCTGCAGAGCTACAGGTTTCTTCGCCGTCTGCTGCAGAGCTCCAGGTCTCTTCGCCGTCTGCTGCAGAGCTCCAGGTCTCTTCGCCGTCTGCTGC
>NC_056500.1:53518932-53526122 GCF_014905685.2 Nematolebias whitei | reverse complement strand
ATCACTCAGCCCTCTGTGAGTAGTAAACAGCCATCAGGTGCTAATGATCCATTGTTAGGCTGATGGTCCTTCTTGATCATGTGATCAGCTGGTTTTGGTTGTCAGCAGCAAAACTGGTTGATCCACTCTGAGAAGGTGCTATTTAAGAGACTGAGCTGAATACAGCACCTCAGACTGAGGAAGTCTCTCGGATGAGAGATGAAACGTTTCTACATTTTTTTGCTTTGTTTTTTTTTTTTTTTTTGAATGTCCAGAGGACCAGATTGAACTTTTTTGGATTTTTCTACCTGGATTATTGAGCATGCATCAGGATAATAATAAACTTTATTTCTATAACACCTTCCAACATTGCCTTGCATTGATCAAGGTGCTTTACAAGATAAAACAAATAAAAACAAGGCACAGTAAATCAGTGCAAACTTAAAACACAACCAGAAGAAAAGAAGGTAAAAGAGATTAAAAAATGCTAAATACTAAGATACTACAAGTTCAGCATTAAAAGCCCTTTTAAATAAATAGTTTTTCAGTTTGGCTTTGAACAGAACCAGATCAGGAGCTGAGGATATATTCTGTCCGGCAGGCTGGGCGCATGCGAATCACTCCACTGGTCATCATCTTCTGCTCTTTAGTTGTCTTTATGCTGCTTGCTTGCTGGCTGAAGTAAAAGGGGAGCCGAACCCCGGTCTCAGGGCAATTTATAAATGGACTGTCCCTATATAGCGCCTTTCTATCTTATAAAGATACTCAAAGCGCTTTACACTACAATCTGTTCCCTCATTTACCCATTCACACAGCACTCTACTAGATCTCTACAAAGCTATTGAACAATCATTCTAAAGAGACTAATCAGTGCATCATACACCGATGGGACACACATTGGCGGCAATGAGGGGTTCAGTGTCTTGCCCAGGGATACTTCGGCATGTAACTGCTGGTGGATTCGAACCTCCAACTCTTGCATTGGAGGACGACTGCTCTAACCACTCAGCCACAGCCGCCCATTATACTGACCGAGGGTGGGGCCCACACAGCAGGTGGGCGTGGACTAAAGTTTTCAGTGCTGCGTTGCGCACGCAGGGATAAACCCGCTAGCAACAACCTTAAAGGGCAAAGCCTATACGAAGCAGAACATCATACTTTCTGCAAAAACGCCCCAGCTGGTAGTTAAACTTGCAACCTCCTTGCTGCAAGGTAACAGTACTAACCAACTGAACTATTATGCAGGTTGGAGTTTACCCCCCATTTAATTCATTTTCTCACAGCAAACTCATTTTCTTTTTGCCTAACTTGCTTCCAAACAATCACAAGTGAAAAAGGGTCTAGATCTTTTTAGGCAAAAGATTCAAAAAAGATGCTGCTGTTGTGTCTTCCAATACCTCCCATAAGTTCAAGGATGCATGGATGATACATAGAACCACACAGTAATAATGTATTGTATTATTATTGTACTAATTTAGTTTATTTTGTAAAAATGTGACATTAGACTTTTTTTTTTTAGATTAGTTTTAGTAAAGACCAATTTTTATGTACAATAACTGATTTTTGTCAGGTTTAAAAGCACGAGACATCCAAAAAAATGAATATTTTTGATAGGCTCAGTGTGCGGTAGGTGTTTGCCAGTTGTGTGCCATTATACAAAAATAACAATATCCAAATAATGGTTCATCCTTCAGACAATCGCTTTGCTGCTCTACATGTCAGGAGCACTGGGGAACAAAGGCCCATTTTTAGTCCTGAGCCCACTCTCTGTTCTGGAGAACTGGAAGAAGGAGCTGGAATGGTATTATCATATTATTATTATCACTCCATCTGCAAGCTTTTTTCTGTCAAGTTATCCTGAGTCAGTGTAACTTGTTTGCAGCTTTGCTCCCTCTCTGACTGTGCTGTGCTACAAAGGAGACAAAGAGAGACGGTCTGCGATCCAGAGGGAAACGAACACCCAGGACTTTCATGTTCTGCTTACCACATACGAGGTCTATGGCTGTTTAGTGAAACAAAATGACCTAAAGTTATATTTATATTATTATACATGTTATGTATATTTTATTTATATATATATATATATAGATATAGATATATAGATATAGATATAGATATATATAGATATATATAGATATATATAGATATTTGTGTGTGTTTATTATATTTAATTTAAAAAAATATCCAGAATTTAATTTATTTATTTTGCTTCCAGCTGTGTCTCAAAGACGCCTTATTCTTGAAAAGGTGAGCAGGCTCCGACTCTCATCAGAGACTTTTAAGTCTTTGGTATTTTTTGTTACAGTATGACTGATAAAAGACACCAACCAATCACATTGTGCTCAGACACACTGCAGGTTGTGAAAAAAGGCATTTAAAACAAATTACTATAAAAGTCAAACACATGCTCGTGCAGTTCATAAGTGATATTGGTTTTCTTGTTATTTTTCTATTTTATTTCCTTCCAGCCTTGAATTTATATATATATATATATATATATATATTTATTCAACCTTTATTTAGACTAGGGCTTTAACAGACTACTCAAGTAATCTAAACATCGATTCCTAGGACATCTATCGAGTTTTTTTTTATTTCACGTTGAGTATTCGTGGTGACGTCATTACGTCGCCGTTACGTCATTGTGCCACGCGTCACGTGATCCGCACCGGGTGCGGCTTATAAAATGAATTCCTCCAAGCAGACGGATGGAGCGGAGCAGGCCCAGTCTTGGCAAACAGGTAGAAAAACATCAATAGTCTGGAAATATTTCACTAAAGATAAATCTTCCAGTTCAACTACCGTAAGGAAACAGAAAATGAATCAACTTCCTGACTGTTTGGAGCTTGTTGCAAACCGGTGTTATACCATATTCTGTGATCACCGTATATTGTGACCGTAGGGGGCGGTGTTGCATGCACTGTTGTAGGTCACAGAATATGGTGTAACACCGGGTCCAATGACCGAACCAGAACCAGCTTCCTCTGACCTTGTTTCACAAACAAAAAGCAAAAAATATTAATCTCTAAACCTATAAAAACCTATAAACATATTAATCTCTAAAACTAAACCTAATGAGCACCACAGCTGGCGGTGGTGCAGGGTGGTCGACCGCTCCACTGGTTTTAGTTTCGTTTTTGATGTGCTACACGTTTCTTTCTCGTTTGCAACTTAATAATAATAATAATAATAATAACTAATAGTTTAGTTTTTCCTGTGACTTATTTGCAGTTTGATAAATGGTAGGAACATAATATATGCTCCCAATGTTTTGTTGGTCTTTTTTAGTAAATAATGACCTTTTTTGCAATTTTATTTATTTATTTTTGTATCTTTAGATCCTATGATGTTATCAAATACTCGAGTTCTACACGAGTTTTATTATGTTAATGTCGAGTTTAAAAATTATGTAGTTATTCAACCCCTAATTTAGACAAGCTAATCCCATTGAGCCTCGGGGACTCATTTGCAAGAGAGACCTGAATATACATATATACACCCCCCCACACACACACACATATATATTTATGTGTATGTGTGTGTGTGTGTGTGTGTGTGTGTATAAGCATATAAGCATTTCTAGTGGGTGGAGACTAGGACAGAAGTGTCCCTTCCAACAAAATAATAACCGTAAACACAGTAATGAAGGAACTCTCCACATATTTAAGGACAAACAGTTTAATGTTCTGGAATACCCTAATCCCAAACCTTAATCCTAGTCCTTAGTCCAATTTGAGAATCCTTGGTTTGATTGATTGTTGATATCTGGACACAGTCAGCACCCCTCCAATATAAAGGACAAACCTGAAGACATTTGATGCTGGAATGGCGGCAAACAATGGCTTTGCACAGTATTTCCTTTTTTGACTAGGGCATGATAAACTCCAGGTTTTAAACAAAGCAGAAAAAATGCAGTGGATATATTTTTTAACCCATTGTTTCACTAGTTTCGATATTAGTATTTATGCTTTAGGATTTTAAACAATAAAAATTGTATTATCACATTTTTTCCCATGTAATTTGTGCTTGTTAACTCTGCTCTTCAGGTGGAACTGGGAGGTTCTTGTTGTTGATGAAGCCCACAGGCTGAAGAATCAAAACTCCTTGTTGCACAAAACTTTAACAACGGTATTAAAATGTGCTTTGAACATTTGTATTTCTTTTGCTGTATCTCTTACTTTTGTTGTTTTAAGTATTTTTTTTTTTTTTGCTAGTTCTCTGTTTGTTTCAGAGTCCTGTTGACAGGGACTCCTGTTCAGAACAACCTGCAGGAGCTCTACTCCCTACTAAGCTTCATTCAGCCTAGCATCTTTGCACCGGAGGACACGGACAGCTTTGTTGACTCTTACTCCAACATACAAAATCGACCTGCTCAGGGTATGAAATGGAATTGTGGATGAGACACAACACTTCACATAGCTGTATCTCTCAGCATTCAGGGAAACCTTCTAATGTGGGATTTAAAAACCCATGTTGTCAGGGTTTAATTTGTAAACTGATTGATGCCGGAACAGCGGGATGGGGGAGGGGTGGGGCGGGGTGTTGGTGGGTCCTCCCACAGAAAATTTGGAACAACAGAGGTGCCATTTCCTGCATTCTGGTGTATTAAGAACCCGTTAACATCTACATTTACCTACATTTTTATTAAATTTCTATTTTGGAGAGCAACAGCAGGTTGTGTGTGAATAGAGCAGCTTCGATTCTGTCAGGTGCCCTAATCCCCCTCCTCCTCCCCTCACTTCACAGTTCTGAGCTGAACTCTTGTCTGAATTTGTTGTTCCTGCTCCAAGTGGCACTGTTTGAAGCACCCGAAGGCTTCAATTCTCAGTTGTCCAACTAAGGACATCCATCCATTTTTTATTAAAATGAATTGGACTGTCTTTTTGACATTTTGATCCGCTGTTGTTATTTTGACAAATTAATGCCGTTGTTTTGAAATGTGATGTGAATAACACATCAAATATTTTTCTCGTTGTATTTTTGATTTCTTTTTTACAGTAAGCTTTTTTAAATTTTTTATGTCTGAAATGTAGCAGGAGTTCACATCAGCAGTTGTGTGCGCACTGTGTAGAGCTGTCTGGAGACGCTGTACATATTAAGTGTATTTTATTTTCACTTGTGGTGCACTGTCTGCAGGGCATTTATTTATTCTGTTGAATAAATAATTGTTTCTGCAGAAGCAACATGCTGTTGAACGGATCACTTCAGTAGCTTCATGTGAGATGCATCCCTCCCACTTTCCTTATGTGGTGGGGCGGTCTGAGCGGAGGGAAGAGGGGGTGTTTTTC
Organism: Nematolebias whitei; assembly: GCF_014905685.2. Taxonomy (NCBI): domain Eukaryota; kingdom Metazoa; phylum Chordata; class Actinopteri; order Cyprinodontiformes; family Rivulidae; genus Nematolebias; species Nematolebias whitei. The sequence continues at coordinate 53,520,855 of NC_056500.1, read as the reverse complement.
AATGCGCAGCGCCGGTGCCGCTGAAGAGGGACATTGTTTGGAGAGGACTCCGCTGCAGCACCTCCATGCGTAAATGTGACCATCTGTCCCTCCGTCCTCACCCCCCCCCCCCCCCCACACACACACACACATCATCCAGAGGCTCCTCTTCTATGATTAGCCATACTGGACAAAAGAAGGACATACAGACCCGCACGCGAGACCGTATGACACACGTGCGCAACCGTATAACGCGCACGATTAAATGACACACACACGCGACCGTGAAAGAGATTTAAGGAGAAAAAAACCCTCCAAATGACGTGAAAACGTTATGATCCACTGTTTCTTTTTTTCTTTTCCTGCTTTGGTTTCAAATGCAAAAATAATCCCAAACAGAAATTTTAAGTCAAAGACAATACTTTCTTATTGATTTTATTACACTAAATAATTAATAATTTTTCCTCACTAGCTCTGTAACGAGGCACACGCATTCTCATCCCTCTCTCCTTGTTCTCCTCCTGCTTTTTTGCTCTCTGTCTGTGTATCGGAGCAGCTCCTATTTTTACACATCTTCCAAAATGAAAACTACTGTTTTGGATCTGACAAACTGGACTTTTGATGCAATTGACAAAATCTTTTCAACAAAGCGACAGGGTCCTGGAGAACACTGATCTGCTCCGACGACACGTGCAGCTGGATATATCTCTGGAGAAGTGGAATGTGATGTGTCTACCACTGCTGTCGATCGAGGACGCTGAAATGCATATAATTGGATTTATGATAACTGGTTTCCTGTTTTTGGAATAGTCTGGATCCTGGTTTATCAACATACAAAGAAGACAACCTCAGCTAATTTGGCCCTCGTCAGGCTGCTGCCTATGTGAAGGTTTGGTTTGTGCTTTGAAGACTCAAAATTAGCTGATTTACAAGCTAAACCATAAGATGGAAGTGATTTGAATCGCAGGCCACCTGCGGCTGTGGGACTCCTCAGCATGAAAACGACCTTTAAGAGGCTCGTAAGCATGGACCAGTAGAATGCACCCTAATCTGGCCATTTGAGACCTTGGAAGTATCGGTATGGTCTCAAGGCTGACAAGGAAAAATAGTCTGACTGAATAAATCAACAATTGTCGTTATCTGAATCTGACTCCCTGGTTGGCCTAGAAACAGGCCAATTTATCAATTTCTCCTGGAAAATGTGTAAACGAAGGAAAAGCTTTGTCTATTGCAGCGCCCCCCCCCCCCCCCATCTTCTGTGGAGGCATATCAGAACTGTGCCAGCTGACCTTCATCTTATCAGGACAATAGACCATCTGTTAGTGCTTCATGGACTGCCTCGTTGTCAAATGCATATGTAACATGTTCATAAATGTGCTTGGCTGCCAGTTTTTTTTTGATGGAGCTGGTGACGTTGCACATTTGTGGTGAGTCATATTGTATCATTTCCTGTTTGGCTGTTGGTAGCTCGAGTGAATTGTTTGCTCGAGTCGTCTCTGTTTTCTGGATTTATCTGTCTTTTGCAGTTTTTCATTCTAGTTCACAAACACACTTAGTACAGTTGTTTTTCTACAGTTGGGGTGGGGTCTGTAAAATGTTGGACTTCCTGAGATTTAATTTTAACCCAGGAAGTCCAACATTTTATTGACCACATCAACTCTGTGGATAAATACATCAAGTTCACACGAGAAGATGAAAAAAATGGCAAGTTGGCTTTCTTGGACTGTGAGGTCTCAGTCTCTGATAGAGGACATTTGCAAACTGAGGTGTACCGCAAACCCACCCACACAGACCAATATTTGCAGTTTGACTCCCATCACCCTTTGGATCACTAGTTAGGAGTCATCAGGACTCTGTATCACAGAGCAGACAGCGTCCCCACTAGCTCAGGAGCCAGGCAGAAGGAGAAATCCCACACAAGACAGGCTCTAGAGCAATGTGGAC
>NC_056500.1:53497788-53518832 GCF_014905685.2 Nematolebias whitei | reverse complement strand
AGGAGTCATCAGGACTCTGTATCACAGAGCAGACAGCGTCCCCACTAGCTCAGGAGCCAGGCAGAAGGAGAAATCCCACACAAGACAGGCTCTAGAGCAATGTGGATATCCTAACTGGGCCTTCCTAAAAGCAGAGAAGAAACCCAAACAGGACTCCAGTCAGCCATCAGGTGAAAAGGAGGAACCCAGACCAGTGGTCATTCCATATGTTGAGGGAGTATCAGAGAAACTGAGACGTTTATTTTCTAAACATAACGTCCCAGTGGCTTTTAAACCCCAAAATACATTACGGCAAAGACTGGTTCATCCCAAAGATCCAGTCCCCCGGTACAGAGTAATGTGTATGCTGTTCACTGTCAGGAGGGCTGTGATCAGTCTTACATCGGGGAAACAAAACAGCCACTGGCCAAAAGGATGGCCCAGCACAGAAGATCAACATCATCAGGCCAGGACTCTGCGGTCTACACTCATCTCCAGGCCAGCGGTCACTCTTTCAGGGATGAAGATGTTCACATCCTGGACAGAGAGGAACGATGGTTTGAGAGAGGAGTAAAGGAGGCCATCTTTGTGAAAAGAAACCGTCCATCATTAAACAGGGGTGGAGGCCTACGTGTTCAACTGTCCCCCTCTTACAATGCTGTGATTGCTAGTATCACTCAGCCCTCTGTGAACAGTAAACCGCCATCAGTGTGCTAATGATCCATTGTTAGGCTGATGGTCCTTCTTGAGCATGTGATCAGCTGGTTTTGGTTGTCAGCAGCAAAACTGGTTGATCCACTCTGAGAAGGTGCTATTTAAGAGACTGAGCTGAATACAGCACCTCAGACTGAGGAAGTCTCTCGGATGAGAGACGAAACGTTTCTACATTTTTTTTGTTGTTTTGCTTTGTTTTGTTTTTTTGAATGTCCAGAGGACCAGATTTAACTTTTTTGTTTTTTTCTACCTGAATTATTGAGCATGCATCAGGATGTCTCTAAAACTCCTCCGAACGGAGGAGGTTGAGCTGCAAATTGTAGCATATAATCCTTGTTTATCAGCTTGCTCATCCATCTGTCTGGCGAGCATGTCGGCCGCCACTCCGCGTAACGTTCGTGGAGTGGGCGTACGTTTAGGTGGTGCGTCATGTTTCTTACGGATGTCAGCCAGTCTACAGCCTCGATTGCCGTCATGCGCTGCGGAAGTGTGTTCTGCGTGACCCAAGGTGAGGCTTTCTCGAAAGGGCTCTGAGCGCGCCTCTGTGCCGCGCTCAGGCTGCGGGTTCATATTCATGTTGATGTGAACCGGCATGTGTTGAGGAGAGGTGAGCGCACCTTCATCAACGCAACGCTGTTTGGATGAAAGCTGCCGGCGCCGCGGGAGCACACGTTTGACACCGCTGCGGTGAGACGCGTGCCGCTCCTGCTGAGGGCGAAGTTTCTCGTTGGATTCGTTTTGCGGTCTCACATTTATGCTGATGCGAGTCAGCGAGCACTGGGGAGAGGTGTGCGCACCTTCATCAGCGCAGCGCCGTTTGAGTGAAGGCTGCCGGCGTCGTGGGAGCGTGCGTTTGACACCACTGCGGTGAAAAGCGTACAGCTCAGGCTGAAAACGAGTTATTCCACTGGACTCGTTTTGCGGACCACATTCGCTTTCGACTGTTGTGTCATGCGAGCGTCTCGTGTTTATTTTGGAGCTGCGGTGATTCTGAAAAACCTTTTTTTTAAGGTTACCGGCTCGTTTTGTGTGGAAGATGTGTGAGAAGCCACTGTGAGGTCAACCGAGCTGACAGACAGGCTAAAATCAGACACTTTAATCTTTGAATGATGTTTTATTTCAAAGCTTGTGTCATCATTACACACATCCTCTGCAAACTGTTATTTTGAATCTTCTCCCCCTTGAGCTCTGCGGTTTGTTGCCCTAGGGCGCTGCCTGTTGGCGATCTCAGGGAAAACGCTGAACCGCCGGGATGAGGAGGGCTGATCTCTGACGGGCGAGGCTGGCGATGGAGCGGAGCAGGGAGACGCTGCTGCAGCCGTGGAACGTCGTTGTTGTTGCCTTAGCCCACGACAATCCTTTCAGCGGGCTGGGGGCGGGGTGAGGCGTGCGGCTTGATGAGATGGCGCACAGTCTCTGACACCTCCTCTGACTTTTTCGAGTTTTCCAGCATGGCCTTGAAATTGGTCCTGAACAGCGCGTCCGTCACTGATTGGGCCCTCCAACAAAAAGCTTTCTGTAGCTCCTCCGAGAGGGAGAGGGAGTAACGAGCCAGGTGGACCTCTAGAAAACCTCGTCCTCCGGGCTGCGATGCGAGACCGGCAGACAGCAGAAGAGGCGCACAGGTTGAGGCCTCTTTAAAACGCTGTACGCCAGCAGCATAATGTATTGTTCGCTGCGGCCACCTGGAACGCAAACTGGTGAGCTTGGTTGGAGAGCGACGTCACCGTCTGGTCATGCTTACCCAGAGGCGCTGGACGCTGGTCCAACCTGGACATCTTTGCTCTGAAAGCCTCCGCCAGGCTCAGCTCCAGGGGGGCACCGAGGGAATTTCCACACGGAGAAACCCCTCCACTCTAGTGATGGGCACGAACGTGGGAGCTGGCGCTCTTGGTCTACTAGAACCGGCTGCGGCCTTGTTCCAGCAGGACGTCACTGCTGCGAAAATGAGGCCAGATGGGATCAGGATGGCGAGCTGGGGTGGAGCCCAGAAACCTTCCCGCTAGATCATCCGATCTGGGCGGGGGAAGGAGAGGGATGGAAAAAAGTCCCTTCATGTCAGCCGCCTCCTGGATTATGCCGGGCAGTTCCAGAGGAGGGCACCGACAGCTGGGAGCGGTGTGGTCGCCGATGCGAAAAAGGTCCGGGGGGGTGTGAGCATTCGCTCAGCCCCCCCTTGTTCCGACACTACGCTCTCCAGGAGGGAGTGAGCAGCGGGGTCTGCTGCTGACGTCGCCTGTCCCGGAGGAACCATCCGATTCGCTCAGAGAGTCGGCGATAAAAGGAAAATTACAAGATGGTGTCGTCCAGCGTGTAGCGACCCGCCACTGAGAAATATTCCTTGGCGCTTACCTTGAAACAAGACTGCTCGTCTGCTTCTCCTCAGGGAGGAGAACTCACCGGGGCGGCAGGAGCTTGGCGTGGCGGGGCCACAGGCAGCCTTAACAAAGGTTGAGCTGGTCAAGCTGGACAACTTCCCTTCTTCGTTCTTCTGACAGTGCTATTAGCTTGCTGAAGTAAAATGGGGACCGGGTGGGGCCCACACAACAGGTTGGCGTGGACTAAATTTTTCAGTGCGATGCTTTGCATGACAGAATAAAACCCACTAAGCGACAGCTCTTAAAAGGCTACGCCTATACGAAATAGAACCTCAGTCTTGTCTGTGTTCAACAGGAGAAAATTAAGGGTCATCCAGGTTTTTATGTCTTTAAGACATGCTTGTAGTCTAAGTAGCTGATTGTATTCATTGGGTTTAATGGACAAATATAATTGTGTGTCATCAGCATAACATTGAAAATTTATCCCATGCTGTTTAATAATTTTACCTAATGGATGCATGTATAAAGTAAAGAGTATTTGCCCAAGCACTGAGCCCTGAGGAACTCCATGACTAACTTTGGTGTATGAAGAAGATTTATTATTTACATTTACAAACTGGAATCGGTCAGATAGATATGATTTAAACCATTTTAGAGCTGTTCCTGTAATCCTAATATCATATCCAAGTTTCTGTAGTAAAATACTGTGATCAACTGTATCAAATGCAGCACTGAGGTCTAACAGGACCAGTATAGACACAAATGCATTGTCTGAGGCCATGAGAATTGCACCGCTCAAGGTGGCTGCATGTTGGAGTTGCTCTCACATTCATTCTGAGATTTTGCTTTTGAAAACTTTACTCTTTTTTTCTGAATGCAAATCACATTTTTCAGATGATTACTTCCTCTGGTATCAGATTTTTTATTATTTTTATTATTATTTTTTAATCAGATATTGACATCAACATTTTGCATAGCTCACCTCATAGACAAAATGTGTTGGTATAGCTTAACCAAAGCTATGACAAATAAGCATGTTCATTTTCAAGTCCATGTGGCTTTACACAAGATCATTTCCTTACGTCTATCCAGGTTTTGTTTGTGGGAACATAGAAAGAAAAGATTAATAAGAACAAACTAATAGGGTCAGAGAGTGTAGCTATAATGGGTGTGTCAGTTACATGAGACTGTAAATCCACAAAAACTTTACATTGAATCAATGAATTTTGTTTATAAAGTACAAACTAAAGTCAGGTGGCATCCTTTCATATCGAATTATTTGTTTCTCTCAAAAAAAATAAACATAAAAAAACAAAACAAAACAAAAAAAAACCTTAGATTATTTCTGGCATATATATTTTGAGATATTTTTCCCATTTATTCCAATGTTTAAAAAATAAGTCTGTTTTTAAATTAACTGTGAAGGTTATTTTTTCCATTTTGTAAATATCTGCCACTATTTGAGCCCATTCTCCAGCAGTAGGTTCTTTCTGTACCATCCATTTATTTGTAATTGCCTTTTTTCCGGCCGCTACAAGTATATTCCATAGGTATCCGTCAACTGATTGCATTTTGGGGGGTTTGCATCCTAAAAACATGGTTTTGAAGTTCGATGGAATGTTGATTTGAAAAATTTGGTTAAATGCGGCATTTATAGTGGCCCAGTATCTTTTAAGACTATAACAATCCCAGAAAACATGATAATGATGGGCATTCTGACAACACAGTTTCTACAGCATTGACTATTTCCTTGTGAGAAATGGGCGCTTTGATGTGGGGTGATAAAATAACGAGTCATTCATTTCCAACTAAATTCTTTCCAAAGGTGAGATTTTTTGCACGTCCATTGGGATATACATATTTGTTCCCATTCTTCATTAGTTATAACAAGATCTGATTCCTTTTCCCATTTATTTTTAATATACTGCGTTGAGAGTGTATTAAAGTTTGATATAATCTTAAATATTTTTTTAAATTAATCCTTCTGACAATTTTGATTTGTAAGATTTTATTATTAGTTCAATCAGTGGGTTGCATTGATCTGTGTTTTGTTTAATTTCCTGGTTATAGTAACTTCTTATTTGTAGATATCTATAAACATTGTCTGTTTCCAAATTATAATTTTCTTGTAATGTGTTGAAGCTTTCCATTTTATTATCTTTCAAAATCTGGAAAATTACTTTTATACCTTTTGTGATCCAGGTTTTGAATATGGGGTCGGTGCTATTTGGTAGAAAGCTTTTGTCATTTGCTAACCAGTTTAATACCTTAATTTCTTTGTTTAGTTTGTTTGTTTTTACAACTTCTCTCCATGTTGTTAGTGTTGATTTGACCCATTTATTTTCCAGTTCGTCTATCAAATCAAGCCGTTTAGTGTCTGCTATTATCGCTTGCAATGGGACATCTAAGAACAAACTGCTTTCTATCTCCTTCCACTTTGCTTCATAATCTGGATCACACCAATAAAGTAGAGTTCGAATTTGAGCGGAGATGAAATAGTTTTTGAGGCTGCGGAGGCCCCATCCTCCTTTACCCTTTGATAATTGTAATGTTTTGTAACGAATGCGAGGTCTCTTTCCATTCCATATAAACCTGGATATATCTTTGTCCCAATCATTAAAATAATGGTTTGGGATAGTTATTGGTAGAGTTTGGAAAAGGTAAAGAAATTTTGAAATTACATTCATCTTTGTGGTTTCTATTCTTGCAGTTAAGCTTAAGTGGGGAATGAGATTCCATTTTTCCAGTTCTTTTTTAACGGCTGAATAAAGTCGACTTTAGTTTATGTCCCTTATTTTATCAACATCTTTATGAAGTATTACTCCTAGATATCTAAAGGATTCAGTGTTCCATTTAAGAGGGAATTTCTTTTTAAAATCTTTGGGTGGGCACCATTAAGAAATAGTTTCTGTTTTTTCAATATTTAATTTGTAGCCAGATAGAAGGCCTATTGTTTCCAGACTGTGCATCAGTTCTGGTATTGAGTTTTCTGGGTCCGCTAAAAACAAAATTATATTGTCTGCATAACTTGCAATTTTGTGTTCTTTTCTATCAATTGTAATACCTCTGATTGTTTTTGTTTGTCTGATATGTTGGGCTAATGGCTCCAGATACAGGGCAAAAAGTAGAGGGGACCAAGCACACCCCTGTCTTACTCCTCTCCAGTGTAAGTGATTCTGTTAAGTAACCGTTTATCCTTATTTTGGAGGTTGGATTATTATAGAGCTTTATTTTATTTATTATTAGGTCACTTATTTGAAACTTCTTAGGCACTTTAAACAGGTAGGACCAATCACCTGAGTCAAAAGCCTATTCAGCATCTAGACTGATAATCATTGCCTTTTCTTTGTTTTTGTATGTAACTCATTATGTGCAGGGTACGTCTAATATTATCCTGTGTTTGTCTTTTGTTAATGAATCCTTTTTGAACATTATTTATCAGATTTGATATAATTTTCTCCATCCTTTTGGACATTACTGAGGTGTAGATGCGATAGTCAGAGTCAGAGATTCTTTATTGTCATTCGCACCTCATGCGGTACATGTGGTGGAGCGAAATTATGTACACAGTCCACATTGAGTATTGAGATTGGTCTGTATGACCCGCACTCTAATCTGTCCCTTTGCTCTTTAGGTATAAGTGATATAATGGCTTCTTTCCAGCTTGGGGGGATCTGTGTCTTTTTAAGTGCCCAGTTGAAAGTTTTTAAAAGTAGCGGAGTGAGGTCCTCTTTAAAAGTTTTATACCATTCGGAGCTGAAACCGTCATTCCCTGGGGATTTGTTATTCTTTAGATTCTTAATTACATTTTGTATTTCGGTTTTGGTTATTTCAGCACCGAGTTTGTTGTTCTATTTTGTATAGGCTTCGCCCTTTAAGGCTGTCGCTTAGTGGGTTTCATCCCGTCATGCGAAGCATCACACTGAAAAATTTAGTCCACGCCCACCTGCTGTGTGGGCCCCACCCGGTCCGTATAAATTACGTTAAGAGCGGGTAATCGGCTCCCATTTTTTCTTCAGTGAGCTAATAGCACTGTCAGAAGAACGAAGAAGGAAAGTTGTGTAGATGACCAACCTTGTTAAGAATGCTTGGCCCGTCACGTCGACCTCCGGTTGTCCCGGTGAGCTCTCCTCCCCGAGGAGAAGCTGACGAGCAGTCTTGTTTCAAGGTAAGCGCCGAGGAGTATTTCTCAGTGACAGGTCGCTACACGCTGGACAACGCCATCTTGTAATTTTCCTCTTATCGCCAACCTGCAGAGCGCATCGGATGCTTCCTCCAGGACAGGCCACGTCAGCTGCAGCCCCCCGCTGCTCATTCCCTCCTGGAGAGCGTGGTGTCGGTGGAGGGGGGCTGAGCAAATGCTCACCTCATCCCACCTCGTTTCGCTTCGGCGATCACTCTGCTCCCGGCCGACGGCGCCTTCTGGGGTTGCCCGGCGTAACCCACGAGCGGCTGACATTAAGGGACCCTTTTTTACGTCCCACACCTTTCCCGCCAGTTCGGATGATCCGGTGGGAAGGTTTTTTTCTAGGCTCCATTCCGGCTCACTCTCCTGATCCATCTGGCCTCGGTTTCCCAACAGGGCATCCTACGGGACGAGGCCACAGTCGGCTTTTCCTGGTAGATTGGGAGGTTGGTCTCCACAGTCCACGCCCATCTCCAGAGCAGAGGGGTTTTCACCGAGTGGAAATTCCCTCAGTGCCCCCTGGAGCCGAGCCTGACGGAGGCTTTTTTCTCGGAGCAAGATGACCAGGTGGACCAGCGTCCCGCGTCTCCGGTTAGCGTAACCCAGACGGTGACACCGATCTCCAACTGAGCTCACCAGCATGCGTTCCAGACGGTCGCAGCGAACAACACGTTACACTGTTGGCGTACACGTTCAGAGGCGGGAGGAGACATACGCTCCCTCTGCAGGGCAGCTGACGTCATCCTCAATCGGTGCGCCTCTTTTGCTGTCTGCCGGCCCGCATCGCAGCCGGAGAACAAGGTCCCAGAGGTTCTCCTGGCTCGTCACTCCACCTTCCTCTCAGGGGAGCTGCAGAAGCTATTTGTTGGAGGGCCTTCATCAACGAGAGATCATTTCAAGATGCTGCACAACACCTCCCCAGCTCTGCTACGCCAGTCCCTCCCGTCAGATGTCCCCGGCATCCGGAAGTTCAACTTTTCCCGGACTCCGCCAACAGGGGGCCTTCTAGGACAACAAACCACGGAGCTCAGGGGAAGATAACAAGATGTTGGTTTGCTGGATGTGTGTAGATGACACGATGTGGAATAAACATCATTTTATGATGAAGTGTCTTTTAGCCAGGCTGTCAGCTCGAATGATCTGACAGCGGCCCCATCACACACACTCATCACGAATGAGCCTTTTAAGGTTGTTTCATTCACTGCCGGCGGTGCCAACATGCGCTCCCGCGGCACAAGCAGCCTTCACCTATAAGGTGCTGCATTATGAAAGCGCGCACGCAGCTCTCAGCGCCCGCCGTTCACGTAAATGTGAGACCACGGTACGAGCCCAGTAACGTATCTCGCTCTCGGCAGGAGCGACACGTTTTCACCGCAGTGGTGTCAAACGCGCGCTCCCGCGGCGTCAACAGTTTCACAAGCCTCACAGCGGCTCGGCTCCTTCATCCTCTAAGGTTTTCTGAATTAACACTGCAGCTCGTGGAATCACTCAAAAGCTCACGTGATTCGTAGCCAAGAATGAATGTGTTCTGCAGGACGAGCCCAGTGGTAGCCTCGTCCCACCGATGCCACGCGCTGCTTCCTGACCGCACTAGCGTCAAACGCGCGCTCCCGCGGCAATCCTCGCTTAAGACGTCGTATGAATGAGGGCGCACACACACGACTCTTCAGGGCACGTCGGCTCATACGTGCACCCGCTCCCCGAGCGTTTACACAGAGCAACGGCACACAACATGAGCAAAGCACAGATGAGCCGCGTCCCGCAGCATCTGCAAACGCACAACGATTTGCATGCTCGGGGGCACGCGTTTTTTCTTTCTCCTTCAGCGCGCACCAGCTCACATCAGCATGCATGTGAGCCCACAGCATAAACGCGTGCCCGCTTTCTAACTTTATAAACGAGTGGCAATGAGCGCACACTCCAGACAGATATGCGAACCATTTTCATCAGGGGATTCACGCTGCAGTACAGCTCAAACCCCAGTGTGGAGGAACTCTAGTGACGTTTTCTGTCATTTCTAAAACAGATCTCGTCCCCTCTCGCAGAAGCTCAGGAAATTCTGATTAATGTAATTTCCAGAGTCTTAGAAGGAGAGGAAAACACAGGGTTCCTCTCTCGTCACTCCCTGGTTCCAACGAACCGGAAAGATGAGATTTATTCTAGATTTGTCAATTTTGAACTGTGAGAACAACATTCCATTAATGCGCCGAGCCGCTCTGCAGCCGCCGCATAGAGCAGGGAGGAGAATTCTGCTTTATCTGGACATCTGCTGCTGAGCAGTTTGTACAGACAGGTGGCAGAAGTGCAACTCACGTGAAACCGGTAGAGTGATATCAGCTGTTTTCCGTCAGCAAACCTATGTCACACACGTCAGACTTCACAGAGGCACATACATTTAATGAGCTGTGGTGGCACTGTGGGTCTCCACACAGCAGCTCATTGAAATGTTTTTGGAGTGTCACACAGGGTTTTGAATGTGATTCAACACTTTGCCTCTGTGCTGCGGAATCATCAGGGTTTTGATTCACACAGACAGCAAGTGACTGTTGCATACATAACTGGCAGGAGATGTATGCGCTCAACCCATGTGCCACATTGTGAGACAGATGCTGTGTGGGACACATCTAATCTGCTCTCCATCGGAGTAGGGTACATCTCCTGTATTCTGAACAGGGGACGGATGTGATGTCCAAAGACGGTCCTTTGCGGCACGGGGACCGGGGACCTTTCACCCAGAGCTGATGGCTCAGACGCGGCAGAAATCCTGCGAGCGGCTGTGGACCTGTTGTAACACGAAAGAACGCTCGATGTCAACTATAATTATCATGGAGCCCACGGGACGATCCACCGCTAGAGGTGGACGCGTTTGCTCACAGCCTGTGGTCGTAATGCTTCTTCACCTCCCTCACTCCCTCTGATATCACGGTTTTCTGAACCGAGCTCAGGAGGAGGGACTGACAGCTCTTCTGTCCCAAGTGCGTGAACGCATCATGGTCCCCAGTCCTACAACACTTGTTATCGGGGCGCTCGTGGAACCTGCCGTAGAGGGAGGACGCTCTCCTCCAGGCGGGAGGAGCGATCAGGAGTTGATCAGAATAGGCCAGCACCTTTGGTCTGGCCACTGTGCGGATCCTTTTTGAGAGGATGTATCTCTCTCAAGGTTTAGTGCGTACGATTCAGGATTCACGTGCTGCAACCACCACAGCGCTGTTCACATCAAGTGGTCAGTTTTTCAGTGCTGCTGTAAGAGAAAGGTGTAGAGGCCATTTCATGTCCACTAGGTGGTGTGCCGTCCTTTCTGCAGCAGCTGATGGACAGAGATCTGGCGTTCAGCTCCAGTAAAACGTTCACTGCGGCCATCTCTTCCTGTCATGAAATTTTCGAGACAGAACAGTTTTAATCATCCGCTGATGAAACGTTTTGTAAAAGGTGTGTAGTGAACCTAACCTGATGTCAAATCTGACCAGATGGACAGAAACTGTTATTTCATTGATCTGCATCCAGAAATACAGTTTGACCCATCCGGAGACTTTCTTTCTTGAATTAATCAAGTAAAAAAGACAATTCTCTATGATCATTACTATTTTACAAATGTTTTGATAATCAAATTGTGTTAGTTCAAACAATGTTTACAGGTTGAAGAGAACTACTCATTTTTATTTTACATAAACAGTAAGTAATGATTTTTATTCCTCATTCAAAGAAGAAATCAGGTTAATATGCATTTCTTGATTTTCTGTCTTAAATGAGCAAATTTGTAAGTGTGTTAAGAGTTCGAGGTTCGGTCAACTAAAAGTTTACTGAAAAGAAATGTCGTGTTTAACTTTTACAGCAGATAATAGGAGTAGAGACTCCACGAAGTCTGAAGTTCTCCAATAATCTTTCTGTCTGTCACTAAAACAATCCTTGACTTTGATAACACCTTACATCACAAACCACACCTCTTTTCTGGTCCATCCACCAATTAGAAAGGCTCTCAAATGAACCGGAAGTCGACCCATTTAAATGTGGCAACTTCCCAGTTCAACTCAAGCTAAGCTGGTGCGCTCTCGGATGCAGCTCATGGAGTTTTCCAGAGCTTTGAAAGAGTTGGAGACGTAAAGAGTTCAGAGTTCTTGGATGCAAACGCATTCAAGATGATCCAGAGACGATTTTGGGAATTATAACTTCTGTTTGGATAACCTCGCACGACTCTCGAAGTATTTTAGCTGTTCTCAACGGAGACGCTGAAAGAGTCAAAGGAAGGACTTCACGCTGACCTGACATATCATCAACCAGGTAAAAAGTTCTACTTCGACCAAGCGTACCGTGACCAAGCTGAGATCTGAAGGAGCGTGCACGTTTCTGGTCAAACAGATAAATTCCCTCACACATCTCTCTGTAAGATAAATCTCCATTTTCCATCTTAAACTCTCCTTTCTCCTAAAATCATTACAGATATTTTAGAAATGTCTGAAGTAAAGTTCTCAATCACCGCCGTGTGATTGATGTCTGCTGTTCTGCTGAGAAGTGAGGACAATCGCCGTATTGTTCCCACTTTCTGTGAAACTAGCCATGTTATTGTTTTCATATTTTGCCAAATTAATGTAAATGTTTGATGTTAAACTTTGATTCTGCAAATAAATGACCGCATTCATTTTGATGGGTCAAAGATAAATAACGTCTCTCGTTACATTTCTGTTAAACTCAATGCACGACATGTACACAGTCAGAAAAATGAAGAACCCGTCTTAAACAGTATGAATATATCCTGCATCCTACAGAGAAGGCGTAGAGGCCACTTTATGTCCACTAGACGACGTGCTGTGTCCTTTTCTGCAGCAGTCGATGGACAGAAATCTGGCGTTCAGCACGATTATCGTATGCTGCAGCCATGTTTTCTTCTTGTCTCGAAGTTGTTGGAGACAGAACAACCTTTAATCATCCTCTGACGGTAAAAGGTGTATAGAGAAGATGAAGAGGTCACCTCATGTCCTCTAGGCGGTGTGCTGCCTTTTCTACTGCAGCTGATGGACAGAAATCTGGTGTTCAGCACGATTATCATATGCTACAGCCATTTCTTATTCTTGTCACGAAGCTGTCGGAGACAGAACAACCTTTAATCATCCTCTGATGGAGCGTTTTGTAAAAGGTGTATATAGAAGGTGCAGAGGTCACCTCATGTCCTCTAGGCGGTGTGCTGTTTTTTCTACAGCAGCTGATGGACAGAAATCTGGCGTTCAGCATGATTATCGTATGCTGCAGCCAATTTTTTCTTTTTGTCTCGAAGTTGTCGGAGACAGAACAACCTTTAATCATCCTCTGATGGGGCATTTTGTAAAGTTGTATAGAGAAGGTGTAGATGCCACTTCATGTCCTCTAGGCGGTGTGCTATTTTTTCTACAGCAGCTGATGGACAGAAATCTGGCATTCAGCACGATTAACGTATGCTACAACCATCTCTTCCTGTCACAAGGTTTTCAGGGTCAGAACAGCCTTTAATCATCAGCTGATGAAGCGTTTTTTAAAGGTGTTCAAGACGCAGGCCTGTTTTCCATGCCCAATTGCTTCACAGTGGGATTTAACGCTGGTCCTGTGAGCCCTGATCTAGGCTCCATCTGAGCTACTGAATCAGGTTCCAATTAAACTCTTGTCTCTTAAAACAGTCCTGCTGCTGACTTTAACATCTGCTAAGAGGGTGAGAGATTATCTGCCCTCTCTGTCGCTCCGTCGTCGTGTCTTGGAACTCAGACTGATGGCAGCTCAGCTGATCTAAGACCGAATCCAGTTTTTATGCCTAAAACATCACAAGCTTTTTAAATTAAAAGTGATATTGTTGGAGGGGTCCCCCCCCCCCCCCCAACAATCAGAAGAAGAAGCATCTTTCCATCTTCTCTGCCCGGTGCGGGCGTTGACGTGTTGCATAGCGCGCACAGCTGCAATGCGTCAAACTTAACATTTGTTTGTGCATTATAGAGATGCATCTGCAGGTTGCCCGTTACCCACCCAGCGCCTGTCACACTGGTTGTGTGAGGCCATTTCTGAAGCCTACAGAGCATCAGATTTAGAGCCTCCTCTCAACCTCAGGGCGCACTCGACCAGAGGTATTGCATCTTCGACTGCTTTGCATAATGGTATGACAATGCAGGATATTTGCACTGCGACCGCGTGGTCAACACCCTGCTTATTTATTCACTTTTATCTATGTGATGTGACGGCCCGTTCCGTGACACATTCTGTCCTTAGTGTTTTACAGAATGAATATTGTTGTTTCATGGAGCTCCGTTTAACTCACATCTGTCTACATGCATTACAGTGTGAGATGTTGTTATCAGTCACAAGTTGTAACTGTTATTTGGTTCTATGGTCATTAATCAGTTCATGAATATTGTTACCAATCAGTTCATTTGATTATAATCAGTTATTTTGTTATTATTAATCTGTTCATACTGTTCAGCCATGAATCACTTGTTTCATGGCCCCCCCTTCTCAACATCTTTCTTCCCCATCGAAAGTTTCCGGGGCGTTCATGCATTCAGAACGCGTAGTTACACAACATGCACGTGCATGGTACACATAATTACACAATGCATAATTACGTACTATGGGAGTTGAGTGACAAGACGTTTTTTGGGCAAGCTTCCGCTTCATACGGTGTTCAAATGGACCCAGTGAGGCGAGGACCACATCTGCTTCGCCCTTAACCCACTAAGCGACAGCCTTAAAGTGCCAAGCCTATGCGAAATAGAACATTGGTTACGTACTGTAACCCCAGATTCAATGAGTATAGGCGTAGCCCTTTAAGCGTCGAGCCTCACTGGCTCCTAAGTGGCTGAAGAAAAAGCTATTTGGGAGCCGATTACCCACTCTTAACGTAATTTATACGGACCGGGTGGGGCCCACACTGCAGGTGGGCGTGGACTAAATTTTTCAGTGTTATGCTTCGCATGACGGGATGAAACCCTCTAAGCGACAGCCTCAACATTGAAGTTTACAGAAAACCAACCCACACAGACCAGTATCTTCTGTTTGACTCCCACCATTCACTGGAACACAAACTCTCTGTCATCAGAACTTTACAACATCGGGCTGAATGCGTCCCCACGAAGACAGAAGGGAAGGAAAAGGAACAGAAACACGTTCAAGAAGCTCTTCAAACATGTGGATATCCTAACTGGGCTTTTGTCAAGTCAGCGAGGAAATCTACAAAACACACCAATAAACAGAAAAAGGAGAACAACAGACGTAAAAACATTGTCATCCCTTATGTTGCTGGAGTATCAGAGAAATTCAGAAGGATCTTCAACAAACACAAGATCCCAGTACATTTCAAACCCAGCAGGACTCTCAGACAGAGGCTGGTCCACCCTAAGGACAAAACACCCATACACAAACAGAGTGGTGTAGTGTATGTGGTCCAGTGCAGCGAGGACTGTCCAGACCTCTACATTGGAGAAACTAAACAGCCTCTTCACAGACGCATGGCTCAACACAGGAGAGCCACCTCCTCTGGACAAAATTCCGCAGTTCACCTCCACCTCACAGATAAGGGACACTCTTTTGAGGACCAAAATGTGCACATTTTGGACCGAGAACACAAATGGTTTGAGAGGGGGGTGAAGGAAGCAATTTATGTAAAAAGAGAAAAGCCGTCTCTTAACAGAGGAGGAGGCCTCAGATTTCCACTTTCCAAAATATATAATGCAACTTTAAAACATATCCCCAGCCGGTTTTCACACCTGATGGGAACAGAGGGGCCTCGACTGTGAATTAGAGGAACAAAGACCTACTGTTTAGGTTTTTAGGTGTGAACTGCCAATCTACATATATGTGTGTGTGTGTGTCTTATGTGTGTGTGTCTTATCTCACTCAGCCTTATAACCTGTATCTCTCACTCTGCTCTTTGAATTGAGAAAGCTCCTTGGATGAGGAGCGAAACGTCTTCTGTTACAAATAAAGTCCAGTTGTTTTTGTATTGAACGCTTTTTGAATACTATGATTGTTTCAAATTTTAAAAATTGTCCTATCTTCCTATCACTTCTATTCGCTTGCCTTTAACACGGTGTGATTTGTTTTGGTCCGGTCTGTTCTCTACTCTGTTGGCCATTTTAGTTAGCTTCTGCTGCTATTTGTATATGTATTTCTATTTTATGTTTTCCTGTCTGCTGTGCATGTTTGGTTCTTTTGTACAGCACTTTGTTTGGCCTTGTTGCTGTTTTAAGTGCTATATAAATAAATTGGTATGGTATGGTATCTGCTTGTTGTTTCCTAAGTTTCCAGGCTAGTATTTTAGTAAATTTTGCACCGCTCTCATAATACCTATGTTTTGTGAAAAACATATTTTTTATTGTTTCTTGGGTAGTCATATCATTAATGTCATTTCTTATCTTTCTAATCTCTTGTAATGTTGATTGGCTTTTATTTTGAGCATGTCTATTTTCAAGCTCTTTCAGTCCTTCTTGCAACTCTTGCAGTTTTTTCTGTCTTTGTTTCTTTTTAACTGATGCTATGGCTATAATCTTCCCCTGTAGTACAGCCTTGGCTGCGTCCCAGAGGATAGGTGGAGAAGTTTCACCATTCTCATTCTCATTAATGTATCTTGATATTTCTTCTGATATTTTCTTTTTAATTTGTGTATCATTTAGAAGGCTGACATTAAATGTCCATAATGTGTTCTTTGTTTTTCATCCAAAGCCATTGTCAAACATATAGGGGCATGATCACTTATGTCTATTGTTCCTATCTCCGCTTCAGTAACTTTAGGTCTGTCTTTATTAAAAATAAAGAAATAATCTAGCCTTGTATATACCAAGTAGGGGTTAGAGAAGTGGGTATACTGCCTGGTCCTTGGATTCATTTCCCTCCAAATGTCTATTAGTCCAATGTTTTGCATTAGGTTGCTGAATTTTTTATTAATTGTTTTACTGTTAGCTTTCTGTCTAGAGCTATCAAAGGGTGGCTGAAGGTGAGTATTAAAGTCTCCCCCGCAGATAAGTGTTCCCTCAGTTATTTACAATCAGGTCCATTATTTTAGTAAAAAACAAGACATCACTTCCAGGTAGGGCGTAAACATTGAGTAAAGTATGTCTCTCCATTTATATTTCCTCTGACTAATATATATCAGCCCTCTTCATCTTTGATTTCAAAACTATGTTCAAAAATCACTTTACTTGATATCAATATTGCCACCCCTCTTTTGTGTTTTCCCTTGTATGAGGAGTAGTATGATTTAGTGTATCCATAGTTGGTTAGTTTTTGATGCTCTATGTCATTTATATGCGTTTCTTGTAGGTAAATTATGTCTATCTTTTCCCTCTTCATTTTTGTCAGTATCCGTGTTCGTTTAATTAGATTTAATATGCCATTAACATTAAAGGATGCCACTTTTAACCTTTCAGATAACATTTTCTTGAGTAATAAGTAGTTTTAATAACATTTTTTGCTACTAAGCTCTCTGGGTAAACTTAACATGTCACAAGAACTGTGAAAAACAAATACAGAACACATCTGAAAATGAGTCCTGGGGTTCCAATGTAAAGGTGGATTGCCCTTTACCTGACCTGGGTTGGAGTCAGAACTTGGAGGGAAGTCCTTAATCGATGGTAATAGAGGAAGGGCCCTCCATGGCAACCTAGAATAAGTGTCCATACCTTTTAAAGGTCCTGGTCCTCCTGATAACTGCTGAAATGTGAGGAAACAGAGAATATGTTTACTCAAAGGTGTTTTCGCTGCTCTTTCATTCTGGGGGCTGTCTTCTGAAAGCCTGCAATCTGGCTATAGCGCCAGTTTGTCCAATGGGCTGCTCCTGCTGGACGCTCCTTTCTCTCCCGGAGACGCGCCATGGTTCCCCCTCCAGCAGCTTCATCAGGTCTTGACACGGTGGGATCACCTGGACTGCAAATCCTCGGCCATTCATGTCCTTTGTAGCTTTGTGTGCAGTTTGGAATAGGCGCGTTTCATCCTTGTAGAAGATGCGGAGCTTTGCTGGGTATGGAGTCTGGAAACGGATCTTCTTCTCCCTCAGCACCCGTTTTGCTTCGTTGTATTCTTTGCGGCAACTTAAAATTGTGGTAGGGTAGTCATGGTTGAAGTGTACCCTCTGATTGTTGACGTAGATTTCCTTCTTCTCCTATGCTTTTCTCAGTATTTCCTCCTTTGTACGGTACCGCAGGAATTGTACTACGATGGATCTTGACTTTGCTGCTCCTCTTGGTTTCAGTGCTAGAGCTCTATGCGCCCTTTCTATGCTGAGTTCGTAGGAGTCAGGAAGGCTCAGTTTCTCTCGAAGGAGTTTTTCTACATATTCAATCATCCATTTGCCTTATTCTATGTTCTCCGGTACATTGAAAATCCATATATTCTTTCTCCTTACCCTTGCTTCTTGGTCAGCCAGCTTGTCTTCATTTTGAATCAGTGTTTTTAGCATGTTTCTCACTGCTAGCTCGACCGTGTCTAGCTTCGCTTCCGCAGCCACGATGCGCTATTCAACTTCCTCAATTCGTTGGTTCGCTTTAATGTCCTCTCTTAAAACATTTAGGTGTTGTTCGTTTTCTTGTCTAAATTCTTGTATTTTACGAAGGATAATTTCGAGATTAACTTTGGGTTTTTCGTTACCTTTTGATTTTCCAGGCCCGTCTTTAGTGTTAGCATAGCTATCCATGTGCTGCGGTTCGTCATCACCGTCAGACGTATCTGCAGCATTTTTCTTGCTTCTCTCTCTTGTTTCCATCCTGTCCTGCGCTTGCTGTCTTGCAGTAAAGTCTGTGAGGAGTTAGAATAGGTTGCAGGAGTTTTATTAAAATCTTTAAGGAGGATCACTCTTCTTATGCTGCCATTCGGTTGAAACCGGAACTGGAACCCCTCTGGTATCAGATTCTGTGCTGCTGGCAGGATTTTTACTGAATTTTTTTTTTACTTTTGGGCATTTGTTATGATGCGTAACCATAACAACAGGGTGGTTTTCTACAACTGGGAGCAGCTAAGTAACATCTCAAAAGCTCAAATCTCAATTACAACCCCAAATCCTAAATGAGTTGAAAAGGAGGTGCCATGGATACATTCCCGTGTACCTGGAGGCGGTGCTTGAGTGCCTGACTGCAGAGATCTTGGAGGTAGCGGGAAACGCAGCTTGTGACAGCGGGAGGACCAAGATCATCCCCCGGCACCTGCAGTTAAGTCTGTGGCAATAAGGATTAAAAGAGTCATGTTCTTCCCGGACGTCTCTGCCGAACTTCTGAAGAAGCGCAAGATATTTGACCAAGTGAAAAAGGATCTATCTTCTATCTCTCTGGAGTTACCGGAGCTGCGCTACGGTGTTGTTCACCCGGCCACACTTTTGGTGACATATAAGAAGAAACGCTATGCTTTTGACAAGGCGGCAGAAGCGGAGTCCTTCGTCCTGCAGCTCCAGCGGGAGCGAAATCTGGTTGCGAATCAGGGAGAGGTCCAATAAAGGTGAACAATTATGTGACACTGTCTAAACACCTCTCACTATGTATGCAAATATGGTCGTATAGCTCTAAGAGCATTTCCATTTTCGAAAACATATATTTTTGATTCTTTGAGTGGATGGTTTATAATGGTTATTAATGCATCTCTATTGTGTGCTTAAGACACATGGTTTATTTACAATATGGTTAGGGTAACCAAGGTTAATACATGCAAGTATGTGTTTATTTTTTATTATAGTTCACTGGTTGTTAATTCTATCACTGTTTTTCTGGGGGCTGAGGTTTGATGGGGTTTTTCTATATGCTATTCCTCTCCATCATGGCCGAGCCTGGACGGCTCCTTGGGAAGTGTTCTCAATGGGTTGGGTGGGTGTATTTCGTTTGGGGATTTACACCCTATTGTTTAATTGTTGTTTGGTGTGTTTATAGTTTTTTGTCTGTATTTATCATGTTTTCTTTCTGCAGCTCACTCTTAATTGCATATACCATGGCTGAAATGATTTTTCCCTTTTTCTGATGGCCTCTGTTCTTCAGTTCACCTCTTGGAATGTCAGAGGTCTGAATAAGCTTGTCAAACTGAGACAGGTGATGAAAAGGATTCAACAATTAAAAGCTAAGATAGTTTTCCTCCAGGAGACTCATCTGACCCCTGATGATGTTAGTAGAGTGAGGAGAAGATGGCATGGTCGGGTTTTTTCTACTTCCTTTAGCTCACACTCAAGGGGCGTAATTACACTAATCCACAGCTCGGTGCCATTCCAGCTCATCAATGTGACTGAGGATCGATGTGGTAGATATCTAATTGTGCAATGTGTGATTCTGTCTGTGAAACTAAATTTGGTTAATGTTTACGGGGCAAATAATGATAATCCTGCTTTTTTTAGACACCTGTTTCTGTCTGTGGCGTCGCTTCCCGGAGGGTATATCATAGGAGGCGATTTTAACTGTACGCTCATACCAATCCTAGATAGATCTACTGGCAAGGACATCTCTCATGCTCAGACAAGGAAAGAATTACTTAACTTTATGAAAGATCTCAATTTGGTTGACATATGGAGAAATATGCATCCTAATCAGTCTTCTTTCTCATGCTATTCTAATACTTGCCAAACATTTTCAAGAACTGATTATTATTTGGTCTCAGCTGATCTAGTCCCACACATTACTAATAGTTGGCATGACAGTATAGTAATATCTGATCATGCTCCAGTATCATTTTGCCTTAGGGTTCCTAATCTTTCCTTTTCATCAAAATGGCATCTACAACCAATTTGGCTTAGGGACCCAGATTTCATACAATTTATTGGAACAAAAATAGATATGTATTTTGAATTGAACACTCATCAAACCTCGGCTACTGTGAGATGGGAGGCCTTTAAGGCATTCTTAAGAGGCCAAATGATCAGTTTTATCACCTTCAAACATAAAACTAATAAAAAAGAATTGGAACAACTTGAAAGATCTATTAAAAACATAGAAATACAATTATTTAATAATCCTTCAACCCAACTAAACGCGGAGCTTCTTAGGTTAAGAGCTAAATACAACATGCTGTCTACAAACAAAGCAATTAAAAGTTTAATGAAACTGAAACAGTCATATTTTGAACAAGGTGAAAAGGCCAGTAAGCTGTTGGCTTGGCGTATCAAACAGGAGCAGACAGAAAGGGCGATAAACTCAATTCAAACAGCTGAAGGGGTGTTTACATCTGACCTAAAAGAAATAAACAACACGTTTTCAGATTTTTACTACAAATTGTATAGCTCAGACTATTCAGACCTAGCTCCCCAGGCACAAACTGATTTCTTGAATTCATTAGAATTTACTCTCCTAGATAATGAATCCTTAAAATCACTTGATTTTGAGCTCAATGCACAATTATTGTCTGAAGCTATATCCGGTATGAAGAGTGGTAAAAGCCCGGGGCCAGATGGAATTCCAATTGAAATATATAAACTGTTTCAATCCAAACTGATACCTCCAATGCTTGACATGTATCAAGAATCCTTTAAAAAGGGATCCTTCCCTCCCTCACTTAATACAGCAACCATCTCCCTACTCCTGAAGCCAGGTAAACCTGCAACTCAATGTGGCTCATATAGGCCAATTTCTCTTATTAATAATGATGTAAAAATTTTGTGTAAAGTGTTAGCTAGGAAATTGGAGCTTCTTTTACCCATGATGGTCCACCCTGATCAAAATGGTTTTGTACAAGGAAGGCAGGGTTTTCACAACATCAGAAGAGTGTTTAATGTAATATTTGAGAAATCTGAAGTTCCAGACAATGCTATCCTGTCACTGGACGCAGAGAAGGCCTTTGACAGGATAGAATGGCAATATACGTTTGCTGTTATGGAACGCTTTGGTATAGGAGGGAAATTTCTTAGCTGGGTAAAACTCATTTACTCAAACCCACAA
>NC_056500.1:53473430-53497778 GCF_014905685.2 Nematolebias whitei | reverse complement strand
GAGGGAAATTTCTTAGCTGGGTAAAACTCATTTACTCAAACCCACAAGCTGAAATCTTAACCAATGGTCTAACTTCATCTCCCTTTAATTTGAAACGTGGGACAAGGCAGGGCTGCCCCCTCTCTCCCCTGTTGTTCTCACTGGCCATCGAGCCTTTAGCTATGGCAATTCGCAAACACGATAATATAACCGGCATAAGAATAGGGAACTTGGAACACCGTATAGCCCTGTATGCAGATGACATAATCCTGTTTTGTTCCAAGTTGGGTACCACCATGTCCACAATAACTGATTTAATTAAATCTTTTGGAGTTTTTTCAGGATATAAGGTAAATAATTCTAAATCTGAAATAATGTACTTATCAGAAAAAGAACGTCTCAATCCGCCAGTTTCAACTCCTTATGTAGCGTCCAAGCAAGGATTTACCTATCTAGGTGTTAAAGTTACCCCTACAATAAACGATATCATTCCAACTAATTATAACCCCCTTACGGAATCAATTATGCAATTAATAGAACGATGGTCCAAACTACCCATTTCTTTAATAGGTCGCGTTAATATTATAAAAATGACAATTTTGCCAAAATTTTTATATGTTTTCCAATCAGTTCCACTTTCCCCACCCCTCTCCTTCTTTAAGGAGATAAATAAAACTTTTTCCAACTTCATCTGGAATGGTAAGCGTCCTAGAATAAGACTGTCCCTTTTATATCTGCCTTATGACAGAGGAGGTTTACAACTGCCAAATTTATTATGGTATTTCTGGGCAGCCCAGATCAGGGCAGCTATGTTTTATTTTATTTCTAGAGAGCCCCCAGCGTGGGTTACAATGGAGTCCCAGCTAATCCCGATTCCTATAAACTTATACTTGTATTCGTCAGACAGAAAAAAGCTTATTAAAGAAACAAAAAACCCTTTTCTGAAAAATACATTGCTTGTCTGGCAAAAAGTACTTGATTATTTGGGAGAAAAGCAACAACTATCCCAATTTTCACCCATTTTTGGAAATAGGGACTTTGGTCCAGGTAGAGCAGACCCAGGTTTTAAACTGTGGTCTGCTAAGGGTATAGCTAAGGTATCTGACCTTTTTACAGGGAAAGTATTTATGTCATTTGAAGACCTTAAAAACAAATATGATATTCCTACAAAACATTTCTATAAATATCTTCAAGTTCGGAGTTTCATTTTATCCAAGCAACAAAATAATCTTGTTTTACCCTCTTTGTCTTCATTAGAAGGCATTATTGTAAATCACCTATATGACAGAGGACAGGTGTCTCTTCTTTATTCCTTGTTTGTTGACAAATGTAAAGAATCTTCGGTCAACATCCTAAAAGCATGGGAAGCGGACTTGGGAGAGAGCTTGTCGAGTGAGGAGTGGTCCAAAGCCTGCACTTCAATTCATGCACAATCTGCTAACACAAATTCTAAATTATTACAATACAAATGGCTGACTAGGCAATACATCACTCCAGTTAAATTGCATCATTTTAACCCTAATATTCCTGACACGTGCATTAAATGTACTTTCCAAAAAGGTTCTTTATTTCATTGTATGTGGGCGTGTCCTCAGGTGTTGGCATTTTGGAAGGATGTGTTGATTGTGATTGGTCAAATGATTGGTAAAAAGGTTCCTCTGAATCCTAAGATGTGCATCTTGAATATTTATCCTGAAGACTTTGTTATCCCAAATAACTTGAGATCCTTACTTAATGTCTCCTTTTTGGAAGCTAAACGCTGTATTGCACTCTCTTGGAAGAAAGGGACATTGTGTGGAATTTCACAATGGACTACACAAATGACGTTCTACTTTGCACTTGAGAAAATCAGTTATTTTACTAAGAACAAGCTTGATAAATTTTGGGTGGTCTGGTCTGTCTTTTACACTTGGCTGTGCCAAAATGATATCCAACTCGATGGTTGGAAGGGGGATTGGTTATAAGGTCATACGCTTAGTCAAACTGATGTTTTTGTTGATGGGTCTATTGAGAGTCTGCTGCAAAACCCTTTTTTTTTTTTTTTTTTTTGTCTGGTCTAAGGTCTTCTTTTTAAGTATCTGTAAGTGATTGTCTGTATGTTTCTTATTCTCCTGTTAAAATCAATAAAAATATGTTTAAAAAAAAAAAAAAAAAGATCATCCCCCGGCACCTGCAGTTAAGTCTGTGGCAATAAGGGGCTTTGCAGGCTGCTGGGAGAAATGGCCATTGCTTAGGGAGAAGTTCTGCCCAACATTCAGGCAGTCCTGCTGCCCAAGAGGACCGAGAGGTCTGTTGGGTCTGGGTGGACAGATGGACATCTGTAGCCAGTTTCTTCGGGTCTGCTGTGGGACCGACTGCTACAAGAGATCCTTCCTGCCCAAAGACATCAGCATCTAGAACAATTCTATTGAAACCAAGATGAGCTACAACAACAATTATTTTCCCTTTGGGATTAATAAAATATATTTGAATTTGAATATCATTAGTAACTTTTACTAGTGCTGTTTCTGTGCTATGATGAGCTCTAAACCCTGACTGAAACTCTTCAAACAGATTAATTCTTTGTAGATGTTCAGCAACTGACCTGCAACTATTTTCTCTAGAATTTTTGAGATGAAAGTTAGATTAGATATAGGTCTATAGTTGGCCAGAATTTCTGATTCAAGGTCAGACTTCTTAAGTAAATGTTTAATTACAGCAACCTTAAAGCTCTGTGGTACGTAACCATCCATTAAAGACAAATTAAGTAGATCCAAAATGTGGACATTAATTAGGGGAAATACCTCTTTAAACAGTCTGGTTGGGATGGGATCTAGCAGGCATGTGGATGGTTTGGATGAGGTTATTATTTTTTGACAATTCAGAGCTCAACAGGACAAAAACTGTCCAAACATAAATCAGGCACTAGTGAAATTTTTAAAGTTGTCTCATTTGACAGGGGACTAGAGATAGTAGAAGGAAGGATGGTTTGAATTTTCTCTCTAATTGAAATAATTTTATTTATAAAGAATCTCATGAAGTCATCACTACTTATAGTTGTAGGGATACATGGTTCAACAGAAATGGGACTTTTAATTAGTCTAGCAATAGTACTAAACAGAAACCTAGGGTTATTTTTATTCTCCTCTATTAAAGACGAGTAATATAAAGTTCTAGCTTTACGGAGAGCTTTTTTATATGTTAGCAGACTATCTTTCCAAGTTAAATAAAATTCTTCAACATTAGTAGAGCGCCATTTTCTCTCCTGGTTTCTAGATGCTGCTTTAAAGTACGTAACTCAGAATTGAACCAAGGAGCCAGTTTCCTCTGATTGATTACTTTCTTTTTCAGTGGAGCAATTTTATCAAGTGAAGTTTGCATTGAAGTTGTAAGATGATCAACTAGATGATCTTAGTCTCTGTTCTCTGATGCATTACTCTGCAAGACAGAGGAAAACATTGATGGAAGAGATTGTTTAAATTTGGTTACAGCATTTTCTGATAAGCACCTGCTGAGATGAAATTTACTCTCAGTGACTGTGTAGGCATTTAATGTAAACTCAAAGGTTATTAAAAAATGGTCGGACAGAACAGGATTTTGAGGAACTATTACCAAGTCCTTAATCTCTATACCATAGGTCAGAACTAAATCAAGAGTGTGATGATAAGAATGAGTAGATGTGCGGACGTTTTGGGTTAAACCAAATATATATTAATGTATACTTAAATAAACCCTTTGTAGGTTGATTAGGTTACCATGGCTGTGCTGCATTTGGATACACCCATCAGTCTGAGAAAGGGATCAGTATGTGACAAACTAATTTCAGAGCAACAAAGTCCATGCTCAATATTTCAGGTATTCAATCAGAGCACTTTGATTTGATTTTTAAAATGAGAACACAGTAGTTTATGCACAAGATTTATTTTATGCTATTTTCTACCTGTTGTGCACTGGAAGTGCTGTACTATGTTCCAACATACATTATATTACGGACTGTAAGCATTAGTTTTTTTTTTTTAATAAACAATACAATTATGTTATTTATTTGTATTCATGTTTGTTTTTTCGTTTCAGTTTAATACCACAATTTGTACATAACTTTTATAATTTTGTCTGTATAAAATAATTAAATACTACATTTTCTGATCAGTTAATTACATTTTTAGGTCAAGGTCAAGGTTTTTTATTGTCATTCACATCACACGTGGTACATGAGGTGGAACAAAACTATGTACACAGGGTCCCAGTTACATCCAACAAAAATACAAATTGTAAAGAAAAACATTAGTAAGATCCAAGACATGAACTAAGAAATACGCTAAACTAATAATACACTAAGCACTAATAGTATAAAACAATGTGGCAAACAGCAGCATGAACATGAGTCTGTGTGAGCAGATGAGGACGAATGAACACAGCAACATGAAACAAATCAGCAGCAACATGAAACAAATCAGCAGCAACATGAAACAAATCAGCAGCAACATGAAACAAATCAGCAGCAACATGAAACAAATCAGCAGCATGAGATCAGCATCATGGATTATTATTTTATTTTAATCATCTCAACATCTTATTTTCAAGATGTCTTATTTTTCTTATCTTATTTTCAGATGTAAAGATATCTTATAATCAACATCTCATTTTAATTAACTACTTCAGTAGCCTTTTAAGGAGGAGCTTATTTATAACACAGGAACATGCTTAAAGTCTGAATAACTTTAACATGAAGATAATTATTAATTATTTAGTTTAATAAAATCAAGAAGAAAGTCTTGTCTTTGACTTAAAATTTCCGTTTGGGATTATTTTTGCATTTGAAACTGAAGCAGGATCAGAAAAAAACAAAGAAACAGTGGATCATGACGTTTTCACGTCATTTTGAGAGTTTTTTCCTTGAATCTCTTTCACTCTCATGCGCTGCTCATTCAGTTGCGCGCGCGGGTCATACGATCTCACTCGCGGGTCTGTACGTCCTTCTTTTGTCCAGTATGGCTAGTCATACTCTTCTGCTCCTCGGAAGGAGCGTGTAAGCGAGCTGGTGTGCCATGCGTGCTGCAGCTGTAACATCCGCTCCACAGACTGGGTCCGCCAGGCTAAGGGGAACGTCTTCTCTCCTTGTATTTTTATATATAATCAAAATAAAAATGTGCAATGACTTTGGACTTTTAGGGGCGGAGATTTTAGTTGCCGGATCCAAGCAAACGGTTACCAGAACACAAAGAGTTCCAGGATCTTGTTCCGGCAGGATCTGGCGCAAATTAACCCCTGCATGTGGTCGTTCTGTTTGTTTTCACCAGCTGCAGAGCTTCAGAGCATTTTGGAGCCTTTCCTGCTCCGTAGAGTTAAATCAGAGGTGGCTGTTGATCTACCCAAGAAGACAGAGCTTGTGGTGTACCATGGCATGTCAGCTCTGCAGAAGAAATACTACAAGGCCATTCTGATGAAGGATATGGGTGAGTCTTGTGTGCTGTAATATTCACATGATTTGGTGTGACAAAGGTACTCCCAACTATCTACCTTTCAGAGGCTTTTGGAAACGAGCACAGCAGTCAGAACAGGCTGCTGAACATCTTGATGAACCTAAGAAAGTGTGTTGACCATCCATATCTGTTTGATGGTGAGACATGCTCAGTGAAAGTCAGATGTTTAAGAGGCTTATATATTCTAGATGTGATAAGCTGTATGGTTTTTGTCCATGTTTCCTCTTGAGGAGTGGAACCTGAGCCCTTTGAGATAGGGGAGCACCTAATTGATGCCAGTGGAAAACTTTTCCTCCTGGACAGCATGCTGACCTTTCTGCACAAAGGGTAAGTATGCCTAACTCTATGTGGCTCCACCTGGTGGCCTTTTAGGTTCACTTTGTTTAAACACTGGCTCTAATTTTCAGGGCAGCTGTGGCTGAGTGGTTAGAACAGTCGCCCTCTAATGGGAGAGTTGGGGGTTTGATTCCACCACATGTTGAAGTGTCCCTGGGCAAGACACTGAACCCCTCATTGCCTCTGATGTGTGTCCTATCGATGTATGAATGTGATCTAAAGATCTGATTAGTCTCTACAGATTCAGATGATCTTTGTAGAGATGTAGTAGAGTGATGTATGAATGTGTGTGGAGGTAAATGAGGGCGCAGATTGTGTTGTAAAGAGCTTTGTGTCTTAATTAGATAGGAGCTGTATAAGTACAGTCCATTTAATGAAATGAATACTTACATGGACACTGATCTTTTGAGGTGGGATTCTCTAGGAAGAGTATGAACAATTACTATCTTACCTGTTGTAGTAGTACTCAAACAGGGACAAAATCGAAGAATCCCAGAGCTTGTCTGGTTACAGTTTTTGTTCTTGTTTCTGTTGTTTGAATGAAGGGGCCATCGGATCCTGCTGTTCTCCCAGATGACAAGGATGTTGGATATTCTTCAGGACTACATGGAGTACAAAGGTGGAGCATCCTCTGTGCTATCTTCATTTGCAGCTACGCTTGCATAAGATCATTGTCGAGGTTTAAGACCAGTTAAAACTAGGTCCTCCCTTCTTAAATATTGCTCCATGTCATCCACTTTTTGCTCCAGCTTGGCAATATTTTTTTTTTGTCTTTTTCAGTCAGCATAGCTTTTAGTGACTTTACTTCCTGCACCAAACCAATCAGTTGTTCTTGTTGAGAAGTTAATTTTGCCAGTTCAGCTGACATAAAATTTAGAGATTTCTTAATCTCTTCCATATTTTTCGTGGACAAATCTTTGTCCTTTTGCACTAGTGAAAAAACTAGGTGAAAAAAATCTTTAAAAAAAAAGAGGGTCATTAGAAACATCTAAACTATGCTTGATACCCTGACAGCTTTTTTCCTTCATTTTGAACCATTGAGAAGAAGCTCAGAGGCTCTAGAGCAATGTGGATATCCTAACTGGGCCTTCCTGAAAGCAGAGAAGAAACCCAAACAGGACTCCAGTCAGCCAACAGGTGAAAAGGAGGAATCCAGACCCAGACCAGTGGTCATTCCATATGTTGAGGGAGTATCAGAGAAACTGAGACGTTTATTTTCTAAACATAACGTCCCAGTGGCTTTTAAACCCCAAAATACATTAAAGACTGGTTCATCCCAAAGATCCAGTCCCCCGGCACAAACAGAGTAATATTGTGTACGTTGTTCAGTGTCAGGAGGGTGATCAGTCTTACATCGGGGAAACTAAACAGCCACTGGCCAAAAGGATGGACCAGCACAGAAGATCAACATCATCAGGCCAGGACTCTGTGGTCTACACTCATCTCCAGGCCAGCGGTCACTCTTTCAGGGATGAAGATGTTCACATCCTGGACAGAGAGGAACGATGGTTTGAGAGAGGAGTAAAGGAGGCCATCTTTGTGAAAAGAAATCGTCCATCATTAAACAGGGGTGGAGCCTCCGGGTTCAACTGTCCCCTCTTACAATGCTGTGATTGCTAGTATCACTCAGCCCTCTGTGAATAGTAAGCAGCCATCAGTGTGCTAATGATCCATTGTTAGGCTGATGGTCCTTCTTGAGCATGTGATCAGCTGGTTTTGGTTGTCAGCAGCAAAACTGGTTGATCCACTCTGAGAAGGTGCTATTTAAGAGACTGAGCTGAATACAGCTCCTCAGACTGAGGAAGTCTCTCAGATGAGAGATGAAACGTTTCTACATTTTTTTTTTGTTTTGCTTTGTTTTGGTTTTTTTGAATGTCCAGAGGACCAGATTGAACTTTTTTTGATTTTTCTACCTGGATTATTGAGCATGCATCAGGATACATTGAGAAGAAGGGCTATCACATTTATTTTTCTTTCTGAGCTTACTCGCTACACCAGTCCTTACTTTTTAAAAGACAACTCATTGTTTGGTTGTTCATAATAACTATTTTGAGTTTACCTGTTTAGGTTATAGCTACGAGCGACTGGATGGGTCTGTTCGAGGGGAGGAACGAAATCTAGCAGTGAAAAACTTCAGCAGCAAAGAAATCTTTGTCTTTTTACTCAGCACTAAAGCAGGTAACAGAAACACAAACATGTTGAACAGATTTTTTTTGGTAGTGTTTGAAAAGAAGGAAAACAAAGCATAACAAATGTAATTTAATATTTGATCGACAGCTGTTTTCAGACATCTTTGGCTTGGCCTAATTTTCAGCCAGTTGTTAAAAGGCTGTGGTTAAAGAATTTCAACTTTTGCCTCACTAGGGCTCAGTTTGTTTATAACCCAGAGATCCTGCATTCTGTACGTCAGCATTTCTTCATATCTGTATCTGTGGCCAAGTTCATAGAGGAAAAAAGACAGATCAAACAGAAATAAGAAGTGCAGTAAAATGAAACGCGTGTGAAAAAGGTCATCAGTTTTTCTCTTTTTTGCTTCTTGTTTTGTGAGCAAAGTGTGAAAATAAGGAGAAAGAAGTTTTATTTCCTGCCACAGCTTTTTACTTTCTATAAGATAGAATCATGGTTCCAACATGCAGAGCAGTCATCACAAAAAGTACAAAAACACATGTGAAGTTTTGCTCTTGGGGACATAAAACATCATCTTGTCTTTACCAGATTATAAAATTAGGTTAACTGCATGTTCAGATTAATAACAGTGTCATTAATTTATCAAAACAAACCCAAAACACATGGTGGTATTTGAAAGACTAAAGTCCTATTCACAGGGGATTAATTTTGCCTAAGGACCAGTGTAATCTCCCCAAAGTCTGCTTTTTATGTGTTGCGTTAGCACGGGATAACCAAAGTCTGAGATTTAGCTGAAATTTACAAACATCTGCCGGTTATGATGTTAACGTGCTGCGTTGTCACGACTGGGCTGGTCCGTATAATGTGTTTAATGTGCGGTCCCAGCCGGTCTCAGGCTTTGATGTGGTTTTACAAATCAGCGAAAACTAAAGAATGCACAATATAACATAGTGTTAATCTACTTGTTGAGGAAGAGGCAGGTTCTACCGGCCGGTTTAAAGAGGTAAAAAAAAAAAAAGCCACATTAAGCTTAGATGGACAGCTGTCACTGGTCGTGAATGTGAGCAGCCGGTGACAGCTGACCCGCCGGTTGAAATGAACTTGCGACCTGTCCAGGATTTACCCAACCTCTCGCACAGTGATGACTGGACATGGGCACCAGTGATCCCACTACCCGAGAAGGAAGAAGTGGGTAAATATATGGATGGATGGATTGCACGCACGTGTCTCCGCACCTCCCGTCATCTGCGGTGAACTGCAGAAGGAAGTAAAAGCCGAAGCGAACAAGAAAAATAAAAACCGGATTCCAAAAAAGTTGAGACACTAGACAAATTGTGAATAAAAACTGAATGCAATGATGTGGAGGTGCCAACTTCTAATATTTTATTCAGAATAGAACACAAATCACAGATCAAAAGTTTAAACTGAGAGAATGTATCATTTTAAGGGAAAAATCTGTTGTTTCCAAATTTCATGGCATCAACAAATCCCAAAAAAGTTGGGACAAGTCCATTTTTACCACTGTGTGGCATCCCCCCTTCTTCTTCCAACACTCAACAGACGTCTGGGGACAGAGGAGACCAGTTTCTCCAGTTTAGAAATAGGAATGCTCTCCCATTCATGTCTAATACAGGCCTCTAACTGTTCAATCGTCTTGGGCCTTCTTTGTCGCACCTTCCTCTTTATGATGCGCCAAATGTTCTCTATAGGTGAAAGATCTGGACTGCAGGCTGGCCATTTCAGTACCCGGATCCTTCTCCTACGTAGCCATGATGTTGTGATTGCTGCAGAATGTGGTCTGGCATTATCGTGTTGAAAAATGCAAGTTCTTCCCTGAAAGAGATGACGTCTAGATGGGAGCTGTTTTATGAGATTATCTTAAACAAAGTACAGGTTCGGGGGATGATCGGAGCAATGAATAAACACTCACAGGCTGTTTCTGCTAGAATAATAAGTGTCATTTATTAAACTGCCACAGATACAGCGAAGCAAAGCACAAGTACATTCAGTACAAATCAAACATTGATGTAAAAGCCCCTCACCGTGACACCGACTGGGGAGCCGTTTCAGTCCGAGTAGAAAGGTAACATCAATTGGCTGGGCATCGGATCAGGATCCACAGCAGACTCCAACTCTTATTCTGAGTGTTACACTTTAATACTCTCTGCATTACGTGGGAACATCTCCCAGTAAACAAAACATGCCCACCTGGACTTAAAGTCTGTGAAAACCCTCGAGATAGGGTGAGAACCTCGAGATAGCGTGCTGGAGGAGGCGGGCCAAGCCTCCTCCTCAGGCCTCTCGGGTGACTCACAACAACATGCACCAAAAACTCTTTATATCACAGGTTAAATAGTCAGAAAAACAACATTTTATTAAACTCTCAACTCAGGAGCATATGTTGTTCTAGAACCTGAACATAGTTCTCTGCATTAATGGTGCCTTTCCAGACATGCAAGCTGCCCATGCCACAAGCACTCATGCAACCCCATACCATCAGTGATGCAGGCTTCTGAACGGACGTTGATAACAACTTGGGCTATCCTTGTCCTCTCTGGTCTGGATGACATGGCGTCCCAGTGTTCCATAAAGAACTTCAAATCGTGACTCATCTGACCACAGAACAGTCTTCCATTTTGCCACACTCCATTTTAAATGACCCCTGGCCCAGTGCAAACGTCTGAGCTTCTGGAGCTTGCTTAGAAATGACTTCCTCTTTTCACTGTAGAGTTTCAACTGGCAACGGCGGATGGCACGGTGGATTGTGTCCACTGACAATGCTTTCTGGAAGTATTCCTGAGCCCATTCTGTTATTTCCTTGACAGTGGCATTCCTGTTTGAGGTGCAGTGACGTTTAAGGGCCCGAAGATCACGAGCATCCAGTATAGTTTTACAGCCTTGACCCTTACGCACAACGATTGTTCCAGATTCTCTGAATCTTTTGATGATGTTATGCACGGTTGATGATGATAACTTGAATGAACCAAGATGGCGCCGGTGTGTAGGGCTGCCCGTCTTTCGCTCTCTGCTTGTATTTTATTTTTGTTATTTTTACAATGGTTTGTGCAGAGTGCCGAGTCATATTTTCAGTATGATCGTCGGGCACTTTTGGAGCTCCGTACTTTTGCTGAAATTCCCGCAGAGTTTTTGAACAGCGGTCAGCACTCTCCCCCACCGGTCCTATCTGAGATTCCTGCGTTCCTTCTGCGTGACCCTGGCCTTTCTCCATGGAGGAAACGTCGCAGACGTCGTGGGAAGCGTGCAGGGATTTTGGTGAAACTGAGGCAAAGTGTGGATTATTCTAACAGGACTCGCTCTGGATCTGATCATCTCCTCTCTGACCCGTGGTGCTCCCGGGGCCCGGCTGCTGGCCAGCTGCCCGCGCGCTCAGTCCATGGAAACACCTGGAGTTGTTTACCTGTGCGCCGCACCAGCAGACCAGGAGGAGCCGTTCTTCATAACCTGCGCCCGCTGGCGCGCGCGTCTCCATCCGCGGCTGTGCCTGTGTTGGACAATATCAAGATATGTTTAATCAACGCAAGGTCTGTTTCCAACAAGACGTTTATCCTCAATGACTTTTTTAAAGATGAGGAGTTGGATTTTCTGTTCGTCACAGAATCATGGATTTCTGATGGTGAGTCCAGCGCCTTGGTGGAACTACTTCCTCCGGACTGTGTATGTTTCAATGCCCCGCGGCCATCAGGTCGGCGCGGGGGGGGGATTATTAACAGTTTTTAAAGCAAACTTTGCGTGTAAACAGTTGTCCATCCCGGTGTCCCGCGCCAGCTTCGAGCTGAGCGCCTTTGAACTTGGACACTCTCCTCCGGTCCTGTGTGCGCTCATCTACCGCCCACCTCGTTCTAAGGACTTCATAAATGAATTCTCTGACTTTTTGGCTGATATCACTCAGAGATACACTCACTTTTTGCTTATTGGTGACTTTAATTTGCATGTGTGTTGTCAGGAGAAGCCCTTAGTGAAGGACTTTCTGGATTTATTGGACTCTTTTAATTTAGCTCAGCAGGTGAGCGGCCCCACCCAAGAACATGGTCACACGCTGGACCTCGTTTTAACACGCGATGTCTCTGTTTCTAATTTGAAAATCGGTGACAATGTTTTTTCAGATCGCATGCCTGTATTGTTTGACTTCACCCCCCCTTGTCCTACTGCTAAGACGTGCGTTCCTGCACGTACACGTTCCATTAACCGTTTCACTGCTGCTCGTTTTAATGAAGGTTTTAATTCTGAGAGGATCGAACAGCTCTCGGTGTCTCTTACCACTGAGGAGCTAACCTCTCAGTTCAACTCTGCCTGTTTAAATGTTCTGGACCGTGTTGCTCCCCTTAAGACCAGAAAAACAAAACTTAAATCAGAGCCTTGGCTGAATGACGTCACGCGAGCCGTTAGGCGGCAGTGTCGCAGAGCTGAACGAAAGTGGAGGAAGGACAGGCTCCAGGTGTCTTTTCAAATGTTAAGGGAGAGTTGGCGTCACTATCAGAAAACCGTTAAAGCTGCCAAATGTAAATTCTTTTCTGATTTAATTGTCTCCAACTCCCACAACCCCCGAGTTCTTTTCTCCACCCTGAACTC
This sequence comes from Nematolebias whitei, assembly GCF_014905685.2. NCBI lineage: Eukaryota > Metazoa > Chordata > Actinopteri > Cyprinodontiformes > Rivulidae > Nematolebias > Nematolebias whitei. The sequence goes on along the minus strand of NC_056500.1, from coordinate 53,485,284 downwards.
AGTTCTACACCTCAGTGAGCCTTCACCTCTGGAAGCCTCAACTGAGCTGTGTGAGAACTTCCTCCATTTCTTTTTAGAAAAAGTGGCAAACACCCAGGCACTCATTTCTCCACCAGCTCATGATCTGTCCATCCCTTCTCAGTGTGTGGCTGTGTTTGACCACTTTGAGCCCATCTCTCTGTCCTCTCTGGAGCAGGTAATGTGCAGCATGAAACCATCTGGTTCCCCTTTTGATGTGGTCCCCCCTCGACTGCTAAAGGAAGTTTTTCCTACCCTGGGTCCTTTTATCCTCGCTATTCTGAATAGCAGTTTATCCTCAGGTGTGGTGCCAAAGACTTTTAAACATGCTGCTGTCCAGCCCCTCCTGAAAAAAACCTAACCTTGACCCCTCAGTCATGTCCAACTTCCGGCCTGTCTCCAGACTCCCATTCACCTCTAAACTACTGGAAAAAATTGTGGAGTCTCAGTTGAAACAGTTTTTGGGGGATCACGCTATCCTTGAGTTATTCCAATCTGGCTTCAAATCTCTCCATAGCACTGAAACTGCTCTACTGAAGGTTTTTAATGACATTTTCATTTCCACAGACGCAGGTGATTCTGTGCTGCTTGTCCTATTGGACCTTACATCTGCTTTTGACACCATCGACCACAATATCCTCATTTCTAGACTGGAGCAGTGGGTGGGCATCACAGGGTCAGCCCTTAAATGGTTTGGGTCCTACCTCTCTGACAGAACCTTGTGTGTCAATATCAAAGATTTTAGTTCGGCATCGACCGCACTCCAGTGGGGGGTACCGCAGGGGTCCATCCTCGGTACCCTTCTCTTTTCTTTATACCTGCTGCCACTAGGTGCTATCTTCCGCAAACACGACATACCCTTTCATTTCTATGCCGATGATTGCCAAATTTACTTCCCCCTGAGGCACAGAGGCACACGCTCTATTCAGCCTCTTCTTGACTGCCTGGCTGACATCCGGGACTGGATGGCTTTAAACTTCTTAAGCTTCAATGAGAAGAAGTCTGAAGTCATGCTGTTCCATCCCAGTGGCTCACTCATGAACCATGACATTGACCTTTTCTCTCTAGCCCCGCTAGAGAAACAAAAGGTGACTAATCTGGGGGTGATAATGGACCCGTCCTTAAAACTCAACAGTCACGTAAACATGATGGTCAAATCCTGTTTTTTTCAGCTGAGACGGCTGTCTAAGCTGAAGCCTATACTCTCCAAAAAGAACCTCGAGACAGTGATCCACGCCTTCATAACATCTAGGCTTGATTACTGCAATTCACTTCTGTTTGGAATCAGTCAGTCCTCCATTGCTCGTCTACAACTGGTCCAAAATGCTGCAGCCCGATTTTTAATTGGTACAGGCTATAGAGAGCACATCACGCCAGTTTTGGCCTCCCTGCACTGGCTACCCATTCACCTTCGGATCCATTTCAAAATTCTCATGTATGTTTTTAAATCACTGAACAGTTCCGCCCCATCCTATCTCACTAATCTTCTGCAGCCATATGTTCCACCGCGCTCTCTGAGGTCAGCAGACCAGATGCTTCTCTCAGTCCCAGAAACCCGTCGTAAGCTCAGAGGTGACAGGGCTTTCTCTGTTGCAGGTCCACGACTGTGGAATGAGTTGCCACTGAGTGTCCGGCAGGCTCCCACACTCTCAGTCTTTAAGTCTCGCTTGAAGACCCACTTCTATTCGCTTGCCTTTAACACGGTGTGATTTGTTTTGGTCCGGTCTGTTCTCTACTCTGTTGGCCATTTTAGTTAGCTTCTGCTGCTATTTAAATCTGTATTTCTATTTTATGTTTTCCTGTCTGCTGTGCATGTTTGGTTCTTTTGTACAGCACTTTGGTTGGCCTTGTTGCTGTTTTAAGTGCTATATAAATAAATTGGTATGGTATGGTATGGTATAACTTAAAAGTCTTTGCTATTTTACGCTGGGTAACACCATTCTGGTATTGCTGCACTATCTTTCTGCGCAACAATGGTGGAATTGGTGATCCTCTTACCATCTTGGCTTCTGAGAGACACTGACACTCTGAGAAGCTCTTTTTATACCCACTCATGTTGTCAATTGACCTAATTAGTGTTAATTGGTCTTCCAGCTGTTCGTTATATGTTCAATTTCCTTTTTCCAGCCACTTATTGCTACATGTCCCAACTTTTTTGGGATTTGTTGACACTGTGAAATTTTGAATCAACATATTTTTCTTTAAAATGTTACATTTACTCAGATTAAACTTTTGATCTGTCATCTATGTTATATTACGAATAAAATATTGACATTTGCATCTCCACATCATTGCATTCAATTTTTATTCACAATTTGTTTAGTGTCCCAACTTTTTTGGAATCAGGTTTGTACTATACCTCTCATGGTCCCTGATGTCAAGCCATTCTTGTTCCTGTTCACGCCTGATGTTATCATGTTATACCATACCATGTTATCTGGATTTTCAACCACACACCTTGCCTTCTGGATTCCCTGTTTTTGCCTGCTCCTCGTCTGGTTTTGGACTCTGTTTTCTGACCACGGTACAGATCTTGTTTCTGAGTATCAATGGGATTAACCTGTCTAAATAAAGGTTGAATCACGACTATGCCTCACGGATCACGACTTGGTTCTGGTTTCTGCTCACTGCCTTCCTGTTCATGACCCTGCTTCGACAATTGGACCCCGTTTTTGGATTTGCCCGCCTACGGACCATTTACAGCACCAGTTTTGCTCCACAGCTGCTCTGCCAGTGATGTAATCGCTGTCACGCTGACAGGTGACTCTCTCCTTCCAGCCTGTGAAGACCTGGTAACTCAGCTGATCCTGACTTCTCTGTCCATCAGCAAAAATAATAAAAACTGTTCTTTTGTACTCCGGTGTCTGGCTTAGGTGGCTGTGTCTGAGCGGGAGGCGGCTGTGATTGAGTGATTACAGCTGTCGTCCTCCAATGCAATAGTTGGGGGTTTGAATCCACCAGCAGTCACATGCCGAAGTGTCCCTGGGCAAGACACTGAACACCTCATTGCCTCCGATGTGTGTCCCATCAGTGTATGAATTTGATAATGCACTGATTAGTCTATTGAGAATGATTTCTTCAATTAGCTTTGTACTTAGGGATGCACCAATCCACTTTTCCACTTCCGATACCAATATCTGAGATTTAATATTGGCCGATACTGCTCTGATACAGAAAAGCAGTGCTGAATGCCGTTAAAAAAACTCAGCGTGCTCTTTAGGGTGAAATCTCTGGAGATGCTTGATTAAGTTGGTAGTGTTATAACTGAAAATTTTATTGACACCCCCGGCACCGTCACTGTGCATGTATTGCACGTAGCTGTCGAATGTGTTGGCTGAGGTAGTGTGAAATAGTTCCAGATGGCTGATCCTTTCGCTCACATCATTTTGAAAACAATCTGTGCGGCGAGTTCGCTAGCGCATGATGTCACTCAGAGTACAAAGCATAGAGTTAGAGTGAATGAATCTGCCCAGGCATGGATTGGTCACATTGTCACTGATACCCAATCCAGAAGTTTTTTTCTATATCGGGACCGATACCAATATTGATCTTGATAAGATAGAAAGGTGCTATATAAGTACAGTCCATTTACCATATTTGAATTCAAAACCCGGTTGTGATATATACTTCATTTTTAGAATAACTTTGTAGTGTTTGCAATGTACATAAACATTTAGTGTAAGCTGCAGTTTGCTTTGGCTTCATTAAATGGTGTCTTTTCAGGGGGTGTAGGCATGAATCTTACAGCTGCTGACACGGTCATTTTCGTGGACAGTGACTACAACCCTCAAAACGATTTGCAGGCTGCAGCACGCTGCCATCGGATTGGTCAGAACAGGTAATGTGGATGGAAAATTGTTTCTAACAAATAACACAGCAAAATGAGCCCTGATCAACTATATTACAGCATATTACTATTTATCAGAAGCACAGGTTTGCCTTTAAAAACTGCTGTTTGCTGCTGTTTTCCCACAGGACTGGGAAAATTACTCTGTAGATGCCATTAGGGTTATCTGTAGCAGCCAACAGCGTTATCTGTACCTCAGTGTGAAAGTGTACTTCCTGTTTGCAACACAGCTTTGCACTGTAATAACACTGTTGCACCTATGATGGGAACTTCCAGTAACATTTAGGGAAATGTATTAAAAAAAAACAACTATTTAAAACCTACCTTTTTTTGTCACAATTTGTTTAGTGTTATAATTAATTAAATTGAATTTCTAAAGTTTTTTTTATTTAAACAAATATTTTATAACTGGTTTGAGAAACCATATTGATAGGGTTTGATCAGTTCATGACTGAAAGTATTTCAGTGAGATTTTTTTGTTTGTTTGTTTGTTTTGTTTTCTTCTGTTCAGGAATGAGTTATCTGCAATTACTAATGTTTTGAATCTGTAAAAAATTAAATTGTTGCCAATTCAGATGGCTCTGCTTGGTGCATAAAAAGGTCACTACTGTTATAGTTGGGCGTTTCTCTTCAGCTCTCTTCTTTACATATTGATGAAGATTTAAACAAGCAAATTTCTAAATTTATATTAATATTCTACAACACCTATTGCCACTGCTTTACAACTCTGGACTTGTGTTTGCATTTCAGACACCCTCTGTCTTTTTCATTAGTTTTATTTTGAATTCCTTCTAGCAAAAATTCATTGAAAAGTAGCTGGATCTCAAAAAGACTTGATGCTGCTACTTTAGTTTGTGTGTCAATTTTCTTTTTTATTTGGAAATATTTTCATTATTCTTAAAGGATATTTTAGATAGTGTTTATTTGGTTATAAAGACAATAGGGTAACTTTGAAGGAACACTTTTCAACATCATGAAGTGTCTTTTTATTTATTTATTTTTTTGGTTGAGGAACAATTATCAAATCTAAAGTAAAGAGCTTTGAATTTATCTTGATTTGGACAAATGGAGTTTAATTCTGACACATTTGACAAGCTAAAATCTAGCATTAGTGTGGCTAAGACCAAAGTGGTTATTTTGTCTTGAAATAACTCAAATCTTCAAAGTTTATTAGCAGTTTATGCAAGCACATTTATAGATAGTATAGACCTTTAAATCACCATACATTTTTGCACCAGATTGTTATTTACACAAAATTATATTGTTATTGGCACAAATACCCACAGTGTCAAGTTGGAGCATTTCTGGTGCAGCCCAAGGCATTTCCAGCAAGAATATCATAATATTTCTGCAAAAAATGTTTGGTGCGCCAGGATGTTCAAGGCATGTGCTGACCAGCTGGGGGAGCCTCTCCTACATGTCTTCAACCTGAGCCTGCATCTCGGGAGGGTTCCTGTTACATGGAAGACATCCTGCCTCATTCCACTTCCTAAGAAGGCACACCCCAAGGAGCTGACAAGTCGGTCGGCTTGACATGTGATGAAAACCTAGGAGCGACTGCTGCTAAAACTATTTAGACCTCAGGTTCACCATGCTGAGGACCCTCTACAGTTCACGTACCGGTAGAAGATGGGGGTGTTTGATGCTATTCTCTATCTTATGCACACGGCTTACTCTCACCTAGACAAGGGAAACGGTGCTGTGAGGGTCATGGTTTTTTTTTTTTTTTACATATTGCACTAAGAGACCACATCATGTCAGGATCAGGGACTGCATCTCCGACAGTGTTTAGCAGCACAGGAGCACAGCAAGGGACCATGTTCTCTCCAGTTCTGTTCACCCTGTACACATCTGACTTCAATCATAACTCAGTGAGACATGCCACATGCAGAAGTATTCAAATGACACTGCAATCATTGAGTATGCGCAGAATGGACAGGAGAGGGAGTACAGGACTCTGGTTGAGGGCTTTGTAGTGTGGTGCAGATCCAACCGTCTGCAGCTGAACATCAGTAAAACAAAGGAAATGGTAGTCGACTTCAGAAGGCCTGTGCTTACCTGAAGCCAATCTCAATTGAGGGGGTCAATGTGGACGTGGTCTGGGCCTATACATATCTGGGCATACAAGTGGATGATAGACTGGACTGGTCAGTGACACGGACTACCTCTACAGGAATGATTAGAGCAGACCCTACGTCCTGAGGAGGCTTGGGTCCTTCAGTATCTGCAAGAAACTACTACTGATGTTCTACCAGTCTGTGGTTCCTAGTGTCATCTTCTGTGCTGTTCTGTGTTGGGGAGGCATCATTAAGAGGAAAGATGCAGGACGACTCGACAGGCTCGTGAGGAAGGATGGTTATGTGCTGGGAACAGAGCTGGAGTCCCTTACATCAGTGGCAGAGAAAGGATTCAAGGTTTTTGTATTGTCATACCAGCTCACATTTGCACGTTTATGGTACGAAATTCATACTCTGGTCCCAGATCAGAAGCCTAACAGTTAACAAATAAATAAATACAAAAGAGTATAAATAAATAAATACATTATATGTATATATTTTGACATACATATATATATACAGTGGGGAGAACAAGTATTTGATACACTGTTGATTTTTTCAGGTTTTCCCACTTGCAAAGCTTGTAGATGACTGTAATTTTTATCATAGGTACTCTTCAACTGTGAGTGATGGAATCTAAAACAAAAATCCAGAAAAATACAATGTATGATTTTTAAATAATTAATTTCCATTTTATTGTGTGAAATAAGTATTTGATACACCAGAAAAATGAAACTTAATATTTGGTACAGAAACCTTTGTTTGCAATTACAGAGATCAGACGTTTCCTGTAGTTCTTGACCAGGTTTGCACACACTGCAGCAGGGATTTTGGCCCACTCCTCCATACAGATCTCCTCCAGAGCCTTCAGGTTTTGGGGCTGTCGCTGGGACACATGGACTTTAAGCTCCCTTCAAAGATTTTCTATGGGATTCAGGTCTGGAGACTGGCTAGGCCACTCCAGGACCTTAAGATGTTTCCTACGGAGCCACTCTGGCTGTGTGTTTTGGGTCGTTATCATGCTGGAAGACCCAGCCACGACCCATCTTCAGTGCTCTTACTGAGGGAAGGAGGTTGTTGGCCAACATCTCACGATACATGGCCCCATCCATCCTTCCCACAATATGGTGCAGTCGTCCTGTCCCCTTTGCAGAAAAGCATCCCCAAAGAATGATGTTTCCACCGCCATGCTTCACGGTTGGGATGGTGTTCTTGGGGTTGTACTCATCATTCTTCTTCCTCCAAACATGACGAGTGGAGTTTAAACCAAAAAGTTCTATTTTTGTCTCATCAGACCACATGACCTTCTCCCATTCCTCCTCTGGATCATTCAGATGGTCATTTGCAAACTTCAGACGGGCTTTGACATGCGTTGGCTTGAGGAAGGGCACCTTGCGTGCACTGCAGGATTTTAATCCTTGACGGCGTAGAGTGTTACTGATTGTTTTCTTTGAGACTGTGGTCCCAGCTCTATTCAGGTCATTGACCAGGTCCTGCCATGTAGTTCTGGGCTCATTCCTCACCTTCCTCAAGATCAATGATGCTCCACGAGGTGAGATCTTGCATGGCGCCCCAGACCGAGGGAGATTTTCCGTTATTTTGTATTTCTTCCATTTTCTAATAATTGCACCAACTGTTGTTGCCTTCTCACCAAGCTGCTTGCCTATTGTCCTGTAGCCCATCCCAGCCTTGTGCAGGTCTACAATTTTATCCCTGATGTCCTTACACAGCTCTCTGGTCTTGGGCATTGTGGAGATGCTGGAGTCTGATTGATTGAGTGTGTGGACAGGTGTCTTTTATACAGGTCACGAGTCCAAACAGGTGCAGTTAATACAGGTAATGGGTGGAGAACAGGAGGGCTTCTTAAAGAAGAACTAACATGTCTGTGAGAGCCAAAATTCTTACTGGTTGATAGATGATCAAATACTTATTTCACACAATAAAATGGAAATTAATTATTTAAAAATCATACGTTGTATTTTTCTGGATTTTTGTTTTAGATTCCATCACTCACAGTTGAAGAGTACCTATGATAAAAATTACAGTCATCTACAAGCTTTGCAAGTGGGAAAACCTGAAAAATCAACAGTGTATCAAATACTTGTTCTCCCCACTGTATATATATATATATACAGTGTGTGTATATATATATATAAAGTTTTAAAAACATCAGATGAAGCTGAATTAAGTGAAGCTCAAGTTCAGCAGTCTGACAGCTGAAGGGAAGAAACTGTTTCTGAGCCTGGTGGTCTTGCTCTGAATGCTCCTCAGCCACCTGCTTGAAGGGAGGGGTGTTCTAACCCCTGGTTAGTTACGTACTGTAACCCCAGATTCTATGAATATAGGCGTAGCCCTTTAAGGCTGTCGCTTAGTGGGTTTATCCCATCATGCGAAGCATTACATTGGAAAATTTAGTCCATGCCCACCTTCTGTGTGGGCCCCACCCGGTCCGTATAAATTACGTTAAGAGCGGGTAATAGGCTCCAAAATAGCTTTTTCTTGAGCCACTTAGGAGCCAGTGAGGCCCGACGCTTAAAGGGCTATGCCTATACTCATAGAATCTGGGGTTACAGTACGTAACAAACGTTCTATTTCATATAGGCTTCGCCCTTTAAGGCTGTCGCTTAGTGGGTTAAGGGCGAAGCGGATGTGGTCCTCGCCTCACTGGATCCATTCGAACACCGTATAAAGCGGAAGCTTGCCCAAAAAACGTCTTGTCACTCAGCTCTTCATGTGCGTAATTACGTGTTGCGTAATTATGTGTACCATGCACAGATGCATGCTGTGTAATTATGTGTTCTGAATGCATGAACGCCCCAGATAAGTTTCAATGGAGGGGAGAAAAGCTGAAAGGAGCCATGAACCAACCGGTTCACGGTTGAACAGTATGAACAGATTAATAATAACAAGTGAACTGATTATAATCAAATGAACTGATTGGTAATGATAGTCATGAACTGATTAGTGTAGTGACGTAGGGTTAGGTTAGCGTAGGAGCTCCACTACAATCAATATTTAATAACGGGTTCTCTCTTTTTCGAGCTACTTGACAGATATGTGACAGAGATACTGTGTTGGAGATGGTCTAATCAGTGACATGAGACGTTAATTTTCTTTGACCCATCAAAATGAATGTGGTCATTTATTAATAGAATCAAAATTTAACATCAAAACATTGTACACTTGATTATTCTGATCGGCTCTGATTAATAAAACTTGGCACGTTTTACTTAATAAAAACAACAGACATTTAACTTGATTTCTACTTTGAATGAGGATTAAAAAAATCATTAATACTGTTTCACAGTTGATTTAAAATGAGTAGTTCACTTCAACATTTAAAATGGTTTGAACTAAACACACTTTTGATTATCAAGACATTGTAAAAATAGTAATGATAACATAAAAAAGAGAGTGTTCTTTCAATTGATTAGTTCAGGATACACTTAGAAAGTCTCTGGATGAGCTAATTTGTATTTCTGGATTCAAATCAATGAAATAACTGTTCCTGTCCCATGAAGGTCTTCAGAGGCAGGTCTTGACCGGAGACTTAGTTCACTACAGTCCCCCCTTTGGAAATCATCGCCTGTCCATGGAGATGAATTCCAACATGAACTTACGCCTCCGAATGTCCTTGAGCTTGATGTAATCCAGCAAGAGGAAAACAAAAGTCAAAGAAGGCAATCCTACAACGGTTTAGGTAATTCCATAATGTTGTTGGTAATTCCATTGTAGCAATGCTTTAACCACTTGGAAACAAAGTCTGTAATCCATTGGAAAAAGTCATATAATCCACAACGATAAATCCACAACGATTGGAGGTGTTGATTGATCAGCATGCAGAGGGATTCCCTTGATTGAACCGCAGATGCGGCCACTGGATGCAGGTTGGAGACCAACGTCAGGATTGCAGGTCCCCTCCAGCGAAGGTCGTCGCTGGGTGACATCCAGTCGGTGCCGTTCTGGTTCTATGTGTCATGCAATTAAGTGGTTTAAGGTGGGCTTATGAAGGGGATTTTACATAAGGCCTTAACCTATATGCACCTGGTGTGTAAGCTATTATGATTGGGAACAGCTACAGCTACCAGTTAAGGGGTGGAACATGCTGAAAAAGGGTAGTTATAGGGGTCTATACTTATAGAAGGGTGTTCCAACTATACCACCATCGCTAACTCTGTCTATGTTAGACTTACATGGCCACTATAGTTGGTTTACTTGTCTGTTGCCTTTTAGACGAACGACTTGAGATTGGGTGTTTGGTTTCCCCATAAATGTTTTTGGAGTCTATGGCGAGACTCATTAAAAAGAATTAGCTATCCCCAATAGAATTGTTCGAGTAGGTTCGGCTTGAAGATGGTGAGACCAATGTAAGTTATGGTACTTAAGGTAGCATTGACTACATTGACTCTTCAACGATTAGGTTTTAACGAGTGAACTGCATGTTGGCATAGTTAAAGTCCTTTACAGTCTCCAACTAAAATGCATACAAAACTCATTCTTACTGAGGTGCTCAGAAACAAATATCAAAACCAAATAAACAACGTTTCAACATCGACAAGAGTAGTGACTAAGCAACTAGAAACATCGTTTCACTGCTCCACCTCACCCTGGTTGTCAGATTCAATCACGCTGTCCCGTAGGAGTTGTTTCTTTGCACACCTTGTGTGGTTTAAACTGTGGTTAAGTTTATTATCCATTAATTATCTTCTGCTTGGAGTTATTGCACACCTTGTGTGGTTTAACCTGGTTTCGATGTACCCATTTAACAATTGGCTCTTTTTGGCCTTTACTGATTTTTATCTGATAGACAACTGGAGACAGTTTGTCTGTTATCAGATGGGGTCCAGTCCATCTGGGCATCAGTTTACGGGCGAGAGTTCCGGTCCCGGACTCTCTTCTCCCAGTTGTGGGGGCAAACGTGTAGTACCAGACCCTGTCTCCCACTTGGAGTTCCTCGTGAGAGGCCTTTTGGTCGTAGTACGCTTTGCGTCCTTCAGCTGATTTTTCCAGGTTTTTCTGGGCGAAAGCAAAAGTGTTTTTAAGGTGTTTTTCCAAGTCTTTCATGTATTGTTGTGTAGTGTAGGCTGTTGCCATGGCAGCATCGCCTGGTTGGTACAACAGGTGTAGAGGGAGAGTCATTTGTCGACCCGTCATCATCTCGAAAGGAGAGATGCCAGTCGATGTGTGTGGAGTGGCCCTTATGGCCATGAGGACCAGAGGGAGTTTCACGTCCCAGTCCTTGTGGTTTGCGGCTACGTATTTTTTCAAAAATACTCACCACAGTCCTGTTTGCTCTCTCAACCTGGCCTGAAGCCTGTGGATGGTAGCCAATATGGAAGTTGGCTTTGACGCCTAGTGTCTTCCACAGTTCTTTCATTACTTCACCTGTGAAGTGTGTACCTTGGTCTGAGTTCACCCTGAGGGGGAGTCCAAACCTTGAGAATACATGATTCATTAATAACATAGCAGTAGTTTGTGCTGTGTCATTAGGGGCTGGTAGACATTCTACCCATTTGGTAAACACGCAGGTTACCGTGAGAAAATATTTATTTCCTCTAGAGCTCTTAGTAAGTGATCCAACCCAGTCAATCTGGAGGTCCGACCATGGAAATGCAATGCCTCTACTATGCAGTGGTGCCCTGTGGAGTGGTCTGGATGGCTGAAACTGGCCACAGACCAGGCACCCTTTTGTGTAGTCTTTGACATCCTTCTTCATTCCAGGCCAATAAGCAATCTGTTTTAATGCTTTCAGTGTGGCATTGTCACCCTTGTGTCCTGCGGACGGAAGGTCATGTGCATGAACTAACATCACCCCCCTGTGGTCATGGGGGACCACGAACACGGGTGAGGACGTCCGTCCATGAGCAAAAGTTAGGATGCCCTTAAGTAGTTTTAACTGTTTGCGCAGCTGAAAGAGGACTTTAAGGTCTGG
>NC_056500.1:53469405-53473330 GCF_014905685.2 Nematolebias whitei | reverse complement strand
AGTAGTTTTAACTGTTTGCGCAGCTGAAAGAGGACTTTAAGGTCTGGATTGGAATCCAGTTCGCCTTTCGATGGAGTGTATTTGTCTGGGTCAGTCAGATACAGTATCATCGAGTTAATTGCAGGATCCAACTTCTGAAGTTGGATGATGTCTGGGTCAGTCAGTATTGGGCGTACAGAAACTGTGTTATCAGCAGGTTTAGCTGCAGCTTGTGCACGTGTGACTGCCATTACCTCAGCTGTAGGTTGTGTCGACTGAGTGTTGAGTAGCCAGGAGGGGTCAAAGGACCACGTGGGCCCGTCAACTGCTCCTCCCTTGGCTAGGGAGTCTGCAAGGTCATTGTAGTGCTTGTCATCACCTGGGACTCTGGAATGTCCTGGAACCTTCTTCCAGAAGATCTGTAGATCATGTGATGTCACTAAGTGATCACATGTCATGAAAAGCTCTTTGTGTTTGACCACCTTTTTGTTGCTTGTGAGAAAACCGTTCTGTTTCCACAGAGCGAGATGACACAAGAAACTAAGTCGAGCATAGTTAGTCAGTGCAGATGACTAGCATCTGGATGGAGCGTTCCACTGCCATCTGTAGGCCTATTAGGATTCCTGCTATCTCAGCGTACTGAGAAGACTGAGAGCCTAATTTATAGCCAAATGTGACCTGGTCTTGGTCTTGGAGGAGGACTCCTCCAACACCTGCTTTGCAGATTTTCTCGTGGTGGAATGAGCATCCATCCACGTACAATGTCGCCATATCTTTACAGATATTGCTATCAAAGAAGTGGTGATTTGGGTCCTCAGCTACTGAGGGTTTACTCACAACCAGCTGTTGGGTGGCTGGTACATCCTGTGTACATTCTTGGCAGATATCCAAATCAGTGCCCAAGTGTGACTTCTTATTTTGACCGTAGCGGATGTCTAGGTTAAAACTCTGAAGTGCCATAAGCCATGTGGCTACACGTGAGTTTGTCACCACACCATCTCTGATGCGTTGGCTGTTTAGAAACGTTACAGGCTGGTGTTGTGTTTCAACAATAATCCTCTGTCCACCAATATAGCAGGAGAAATGTTTCACTGCCCACACAGTGGTCAGTAGAGCCTTCTCACAGTCTGAATACCTTAGTTCAGGGTCTGTCATTGTTTTGCTGGCGTAGGCCACAACACGCTTGTCTTTGTTGTGTAATTAGTACAGACCTGCACTTATGCAGTGAGTTGAGAAGCCCACTTCCAAGTAAAACTCTTTGTTGTAGTCTGGGTAGACTAGACATGGGGCTAACTTGAGCCTGTCTTTAAGAGCGTTCATTGCCTGCTGCTGTGTATCAGTCCAGACAAATGGGACGTCCTTCTTTAAGAGTTCAGTCAGTGGCTTTGCGAGGTCCGCATAATGCTCTATGAACTGGTGTGAGTAATTACACACTCCCAGAAAACTCTGTAGTTCTTTGAGATTGGTGGGGACTTTGAGGTTGTCTAGGCCTTGGGTGCGAGTCAATTGTGGTTGTACTCCGTCCGGACCTACTAGGAGACCAACGTAGTCCACCTTGGTTCTGCACCACTGGCACTTTGACAGTGAGATTTTAGCACCAGCAGTTGTTAGCTGATTTAGGACGTGGTCGATCTCAGCCAAATGAGAGTCCAGTGTTGGCTGCCTCAAAAGGATGTCGTCCATGTAGATCAGTGTCCCACGCTCGTGGGCGTCTGGACATGCTTTGTTCAAAAAGATGTTGAACTCTGCAGGTGAGTTAGCGTAGCCAAAGGGACACCTGGTAAAGGTGTATTGTCGGCTGCCAAAAGTGAAAGCTAGTTTGTGTTGGTCCTCGGCGCGCACAGGGATGGTCCAAAAACCAGAGGTGACGTCGAGGGTAGAGAAGTACTTACCATCTGTGACCTTTGGCAGTTCCTGTTGGAGCTGAGTCATTGGCCACCTGGATAAGGGGACTTGTTTATTTAGCTTTCTGTAGTCTATGGTAAGTCTCCACTTACCGTTTGGTTTTAAAACTGGCCATAAAGGCGTAGAGTAGGTGCTATTACATTGTCTGATTATAGCTTTGACCAAAAGGTCATCAACGATCTCCTGGACAGGCTGATGTGCTGCCAGAGGGATCTTGTATTGTCTGACAAATGTTGGTGGTGCGTTGGGTGGGGTTGGGATGCTCACTGTGTGGAGTGAGGTCAACCCACAATCTGTTGAGTCAGTGGAAAATGACTTTTCATATTTTAAAAGAACTTGGCGAAGTTTGTCCCTTTCTTCATCAGATGTCAGAGCGTCGGCGTAAGCGACCACCTGTTCAATCTGTGATGAGACTGATAAGGGTTCTTGCTCTTTGGGGAGCTCCAACGAATCCCTTTCTGAGTCGTCGGACCTGTCTATGGGTAAGACACCATAGGTTTGAGGTCCTTGGTCGACGTCATCGGTTGAAAAAAGAGCTATGGCCTGTGTTGGTTTTGTGAACCATACTGGCCCAGCTTCTTGACTTGGTACCAGGTTATCTGGGAGTCCTCCCAGAAATGGAATGCCTAGTTCAAAATCATGAAAATCAGTGGAAACCAACCATCCTAGCATAGTGTTTTTTGGGATCATCACCTCATCCGTGCCTGTGTTACACACAGCAACAGATGTGGTCCTGGAGTCAAGGCTCACTTGGTTTGTGGCTTCCACGGACAGTCCCAAGTTGAAAAACGTAGGAGAAGGTTGGAAATATGCCTGTTTATGGCTAATAGCTTGTCCAGCTACGATGTGGATTCGCACCATTAGGTTAATCACCTGAGGTGGTACTGTGGTGGTTTGGTTGTTAGCAACCTGGCAGGCCTCTGGAATGGTCTGCCCAGCCTTAAGGTTTGCTGTGTCTAGCACAGGAGGATCCTTTGTGGCTGGTTTTAGGGACCACAGAACCTTGTTGATGGTGTCCACATGGACACCCAACCTTACCAAAATGTCAGAGCCTATGTAGGTTGCATGTGGTAAGTTTTGGATCACGAGAAACGGGTGAACCAGTCCTCGTTGGTTCCAGTTTAGTTTTAGGTTAATGACTCCTTCCGCGGTCATTACCTGTGAACTATTGGGAACTAATGGAAAGCGGAAAGCTTTTTGCTTTTTTAATTAGTTCTAGACCCACGTGTTTGTGAACCAAGGTTTCATAGAAAGCTCGGTTAATTGCTGATTTATCTGTCCACAGAGACAGAACAGCATCGTTGGTGTGGGATCCTTGGATCTCTACACCTTTAACTACCAGTGGTAGGTAGTGTTTGGTGGACTCTGACTGCTCCAGCTCACAGAGGAGGCTTTCCTGTTGGGTCAGAGTTTGGACCACCGGGTGGGTCTCTTTGGTTTCACATGATTTCAGAGGAATACTCACCGGGCTCGTGTCCTCGGCTGAGGAGTCTTTTGCGCCTTCCGCGGTACCTGCTGTTAGGCAGTCTGTGTTACTCTCAGGAGGCATTTCTATTGGCAGAGGTTTGCTCACCTTGGCCCACATCGTTTGATCACCATAATCTATAATCGCGTCGAAGCGATTTATAAAGTCCTGGCCAACCAAAAATGGGAATGAGTCAACACTAGACACGTGTACCGGGTGGTATAGTGTCATTCTGCCAATCTGCATGTGAACCATTGCTATAGCTGTCAGGGTTGTCCTCTTCTCTGAGAGACCCTGCATTTCTACAGCACATTCTGTGAGAGGTATTACCCTGTTAACACTGCCAGCGGCTGTCCTCAGCTCCTCGAACAGTTTAGCTGACATAATTGTTATGTCCGCCCCACCGTCCAGTAGTGCTTCATGTGTGAGGACTCCTTAGAGTGTTACTGACAGGTACGCCTTCTTGGCGACCCCCCTTCTGATAAAGTTACACAGAAACCTCTTAGGTTTTTTCTGACGTTTCTTCACACGCTCAGCCTTGTCTGTGTAATCTTGGTTTGTCTGAACCGTCAGCAC
>NC_056500.1:53468081-53469305 GCF_014905685.2 Nematolebias whitei | reverse complement strand
ACACGTTCAGCCTTGTCTGTGTAATCTTGGTTTGTCTGAACCGTCAGCACAGCAGTAGCTGTTTCTGAGTGTTCAGCTTGCGATGACTCGTCATCGTTTGTGTGTGAGTTCACCCCCCCTTCTTCCGATGAGGGGTTGTTGGAGGCCACAACAACAATGTCTTGGTGTGTACCACCGACATCTGTGACGTTGTCATTCGCGCCCTCAGATTTAATAGTGATTACATCACTACATAGTGCTCCAGGTTGGTTTCCCATGTCAGTGTGTTTCAAAGTTTCTAACAACCTGCATAGTTTCTCTGTCTCTTCCGAGCTCAGAGGTGTAGGGCCTTGTTTCTGGAACCTTTGTGATTTTTTCGCCTCGGTTCGTTTTGTCCGAGGTGGAGGAGGGTTAGGTACGTCATTTGGGGGTTCCTTTTCGGACTTCCCCTGATAATATGGGTCACCTTGGTTCCCATATCTCTTCGTCCTACGCACACCCCACTTACGATAATCACGTTCATCCTCTGGGATTAAATTCAATCCCTTTAGATCTTTTTTGTCCCAGCGTGCACCTTCATGACGCGGTTTGTTAGTTTGAAAAGACTGCTTTTTTTTGCCTTTTTTAGGAGGGGGAGGCGACGCGCGCCGTCCTTCCAGTTCTAGCGAATGGGGTTTAACCTTTACACCAGGAAACACCTCTATGGGCGTCTTAACATGAGAACAGGCCTCAAACACATTCACAGCACACTGTTTAATCTCATTGATGGATTTTTCTTTGAAATTAGCCATCATTTGTACTGACGTTCTTATGTCAGTGTGGAGGTTTCTGCTGAAAACAAATTTAAAACCCTCTTCCTCCTCCATGCCGGTTTCATTCCTGTAACCAAAATAAGCCTGGAAGATTCTTTTGTAATAAACCTTTGGATGTTCATGCTTCCCTTGCGTGACCTTGTCTGCAGCTGGGAAGCCACCAGGCCCCGTGCAGGGGTTGTATTCTCTGATCAAAGCTTCACACAGAAGGTTGTAATCCCTTCTCGTGGCATCAGGTTGATGATCGATAAAGGTGAACACCTCTCTGTCCGAAGTGAGCCTTATCAGACTGATTTTATCTTCAACCGTAGCATTAGGATAACCACTCAGTCTGAAATCAAGGTCATTTAGATACGCCTTCGTACCAGTGGACCCCATAGGCCCAGGAATAAAGCGTTGAACATATTTTGAGATTTTTTGCAAATCCGAAATT
>NC_056500.1:53453280-53463081 GCF_014905685.2 Nematolebias whitei | reverse complement strand
TCTGGATGAGCTAATTTGTATTTCTGGATTCAAATCAATGAAATAACAGTTCCTGTCCCATGAAGGTCTTCAGAGGCAGGTCTTGACCGGAGGCTTAGTTCACTACATTAGTGACAATAGAACCAAAATAACAGACACAACTTGTGACTGATAACAACATCTCACACTGTAATGCATGCAGACAGATGTGAGTTAAACGGGGTTCCATGAAACAACAATATTCATTCTGTTAAAACACTTAAGTACAGAATGTGTCATGGAATGAGCCGTCACGTCACATAGATAAAAGTGAATAAATGAGCAGGGTGTTGACCACGCGGCCGCATTGCAAATATCCTGCATTGTCATACCATTATGCAAAGCAGTCGAAGATGCGATACCTCTGGTCGAGTGTGCCCTGAGGTTGACCAGAGGCTGTAAATCTGATGCTCTGTAGGCTTCAGAAATGGCCTCACACAACCAGTGTGACAGGTGCTGGGTGGATAATGGGCGACCTGCAGATGCATCTCTATAATGCACAAACAAATGTTGAGTTTGACGCATTGCAGCTGTGTGCGCTATGTAACACGTCAACGCCCGCACCGGGCAGAGAAGATGGAAAGATGCTTCTTCTTCTGATTGTTGGGGGGGGGGGGGGGAGACATTGTTGGAGGGGTTTCTGGAACCATGATGCATTCACGTGCTTGGGGGCCACCAGGAGAGCTTTCAATCCCTCCTTTTGAACTCGGTTAAAAAAAACGTAGTATCAGAGCAGGTGGGGGAACGTGTAAAAGCGTTTTGGGCCATGGGCAATGAGCGAACACGTCCACCTCCTAGCGGTGGTTCATCTCGTGGGCTCAGTGAAGCCCATAGTTGACACTGAGTGTTTCCTCATGTCGCAAACTGGTCCACGGCCACTTTGCCAAATTCCTGCCACCTCTGGGCCATCAGACCAAGGTGGAGGGTCCACTCCCCGTGATGCGGACCGCCCTTGGACATCACATCTGCCTCTTGTACAGAATACCGGGGATGTACACTGCTCTGGAGAGCAGATTTTGGTGTGCCCAACACAGTACTTTCCTCGCAATGAGTAACATTTGGGCTGCTTTGATTCTGCAGCACAGGAGCAAAGTGTTAAATCACATTCAGAACCGTGCAACCCTCCAGAACGTTTATATGAGCTGTTGTGAGAAAGCCACAGCGCCCCTACAGCTCAAGATAGGCAGGTGGTGGGAAGGCTGCTCCCCACAGTCTTCCATGCAGCCTTAGCCACCCTCTACAGAGCCATCCTCTCAGCAGCAGCACAGCTGCCGTGCCACATGGTGATACAGTTGCAGAGAACACTCTCCACCACACAGCGATAGAAGCTCCTCAGGACAGAGCTCCCAAGTCCAGCTGCCCACAGGTTCCTGAGGAAGTAGAGTTGCTGGTGGGACTTCTTGACCAGACAGGAAGTGTTGGCTCTCCAGGTGAGGTCACTGGATATATGCACCCCCAGATACAAAGAGGATCCTTGTCCTTTCTGAAATCCACCACCATCTCTTTGGTCTTCTTCACATTGATGCAGAGATTATTGTCTCTGCACCAGGTGTTCCACCTCCTTTCTGTATTTGGACTCCTCGTTGTTCGTGATGCGTCCCACTACTGCTGTGTCATCCGCAAACTTCACTATATGGCAGCTGGGATGTCTAGCTGAGCAGTCGTATGTCAGCAGAGTGAACAGGAGGGGGCTCAGCATGCAGCCCTGGGGCGAGCCAGTGCTAAGGATGATGGAGGAGGAGACAATGTTGTGGATCCTGACAGTCTGAGGTCTGTTGGTCAGGAAGTCCAGAATCCAGTTCCCCAGTGTGAGACTCAACCCAAGAAAAGAAAACTTCTGAACCAGGGCCTGTGGGATGTTAGTGTTGAAGGCCGAGGAGAAATCCAGAAAGAGCAGACGGATGTAAGAATGTCTGCTCTCCAGGTGGGTGAGGGCTGTGTGGAACACTGATGAGATGACGTCAGCTGTGGAGCGGTTCCTTCTGTAGACGTACTGATATGGGTCCACCGTGACGTCGCTGGAGTTCTTGATGTGGGTCATGACCAGCCTCTCGATGCACTTCATGACTACTGATGTTAAGGCTATAATTCGGTAGTAGTGGTGTAACGGTACATGTGGGTGTATTGAACCGTTTTGGTACAGCATGTTTGGTTCGCTCCACGTGCGTACCGTTACGGTTATTTTTTCACTCATTACATTTTATTAACGAGAGATTGTGCGCAGCTGAACTAAAGTTCCTAAGCGTGTTTCAGCACAACAGTATTTATTGTTGCATAGTCTTGCAGCACACGTAGCATTAGCAGCCTAGCATCTCGTTGTGGTCTCCTGTTGGGGAACATTATGACTTTCTGTTAAAAAACAAGTGAACAAATCCAAAGCTGTGTGTCGACGTTGTTTCACGGAGATTGGATCTGCAGCAGCAACACGTCTAACTTGTTAACGCTCTTGAAATGACATCATCCAAACGTGAACGTCTCTTCTACAGAATAGCAGCTTGGTTGGTGCAAAGACCGATAACAGCAGCATTTAAACAACCTTTATCAGGTAATTCAGATCAGTCCACAGCAATAACACAAGCTGAAGGAGTTTTTAAAGCTATGGATCTACATTTGAATTCTGTTGTTAGTGTGCCGGCTTTAAAGTTATTGAGCCCTGCTGCCTATGACATCCCATCACGTCATCACTTCAGCCAAAAAGTTGTACCAGCACTTTATGAAAAAGCTAAAACTGATAGTCAACAAGTCCTAGAGCCCAGATTAAAGCCCTGCCCTAATGATGATGAGCGAGAGAATATTCAAGCACCTCATAACAGAAATGATGACCGTTCAAGAAAAGATAATGTTATTTTATTAATATCTAATTAAATTTTTTAATTTAAATTATAATCTTATTAACTTGATTTTTTTACCTCTTTGTGTTTCTTGCAATCTGAAGATGTCACTGAGTTCCTCTTCAGGGAAATCATTCACCAGATCACCTCCAGTTGAGAAGTTTGTGATGACTGAACTCTTTGAACTTTTCCAGGGACAGGTGGGATACTTCCCAAGTCCCTTCTGGAGCAGGCCCAAGAAGAGGTTGTGAGTACAGGGCTTCAGATGCCCTTCCCTTGAAGCGGACTATCTTCTTTGGTGGAAAGACAATGAGGCCAAATACAGCCACACTGCAAAATTAGCAAAGTGCTACCTCTCTATTCCTGCTACTGTTGCTAGTGAGAGGATTTTCTCCACCACTGGAGATAATGTCACTGCAACTAGAGCTCTGTTTTTGGCAGAAAATGTGGACAAGTTGGTCTTTTTGGCCAAAAGCTTAAAACTTGATTAGTTAGATTGTAAACGGTCTGTTGCTGCTTATTGTTCTGGTTTTGACTGTTATTGTACAATATTTTTATTATTGTTAGTATAGTTTATTTATTGTAAAGAGTGCCATTTATTTAAAATATTACCCAAATGGGTTGCTTTTATTTATGTTTATACAAACGTATTGTTTACTTGGCATATTTTCAAAATAAACATTTTGTAAGTCTTTATTTTGGTCTTTTTTGTACTGAAAATTAAACAAGCCGAGCCCTTCTTGAAACTGAACCAAACTGAAATGTGATTTTAATGTACCGTTACACCCCTAGTCGGTAGTCATTCAGGCCTGTCACTGTGGGACACTTGGGTACAGGGACAATAGTGGTGGACTTAAAGCAGGTGGGGGCAAATGCCATTGACAGTGAGGTGTTGAAGATGTCTGCCAACACCTCAGACAGCTGGTGTGCACAGTCCTGGGATGTTGTTGGGGCTTGCAGCCTTACGGGGGTTGAGTCCCTGGAATGTCTTCCTCACATCTGCTGTGGTCACACAGAGGGGCGAGTCACCGGGTGGTTGTATAAGTCTGGTGCCGGGAGGGGGGGTGATGTAGTTCATAATGCACTTGATGCCCTTACACATGCGCCGAGGGTCGTTGGTGTTGAAGTGACTCTGAATTTTCTGGGTGTATGTGGCTTTGGCTCTTGCAATGCCTACAGCCAGTCTTTTCCTCGCCTCTCGGAGTGCTGATGCCTCACCTGTCTTGAATGCAGTGTTTCTAGCTTTCAGTAGAGCTCTCACCTCGGCATTCAGCCAGGGTTTCTGATTTGGATAACAGGTTACAGTCTTGGTGGTGATGACATCATCAGCACACTTGGAGATGAAGCCAAGAACAGAGGAATTGTATTCCTCCAGGTCTACCTCTCCCTCATATGTAGCCGCCTTCCTGAAGACCTGCCAGTCTGTGCACTGAAAACTGTCCTGTAGCACAGAGTCTACATCCCTGGGCCACACAGTGACTGTCCTCTTTGTTGGCCTAATTCATCTCATCAGCGGATGATATGCTGGTCCCAGCAGGATTGAGATGTGGTCAGAGAGGCCAAGATGGGGGCGAGGAAACGTTTTGTATGCACCGCAAATTTTAGTGTACACACAGTCCAGAGTGTTTTCTCCCTGTGTAGGGTGCTTTATCTGCAGTGAGTTAATGGTGTCATACAGCTCCTTTTATGCTTCGTTAGCATTAGCACCTGGCGGGATGTAAACAATGGTGACGAACACTGCAGTAAACTCCCATGGCAGATAGAGCGGCCGACTTTCAGTCATAAGTTCTATCGCCTCAGAGCAGTAGCTTTTTACTAGTCCACAGTTCATACACCAATCTTAATTCATGAACATACAGAGTCCCCCCCCCCCTCCCCCGTGTTTTACACGACCAATGTTCATGTTCCGCTCGCTTCAGGTCTCTCTTGTAAATGTGTCTTCGAGGCTCAATGGGATTAACCTGTCTAAATAAAGGTTGAAAAATAACTGAAGACCGTTGATCTGGAAAGCTGAGTCTCTGGCATATTGTTTTTAAGCCAGGTTTAGGCAAAGAACAGCACAGTTCTTCATTTCTGTAGAAATACTCATCCTCAGATGTAACAAGTCCATTTTGTTATCCAGTGAGCAGACATTGGCCAGAAAGAGAGTAGGAATCGGTGGCCTTCTAACCTTTAGCTGGGCCAACGCGCCCGCCCGCTTCCCCCTCTTGTGTTTCTGGACAAATCGTTTCCTCTTGACCATTGCTCCTCGCACTTTGCTGTGCCATTTCGTTGTCCTCAGGAGCCACTGTCTGCCAAGTGCGGATTTCAGCCTCGGTGATGTATTAATAACTGAACTGTCTCTGATGGCCATCAGTTCGGTTGAGCTGTACTTAAGCCGTGAATTTAGCACTGACCTAGTGCCTAAAACAGCCTCATAGGAATTAAAATAAGGCTTAATCCCGGAAGCATGAGAAGTCGCTGCACCATCTCTGCGCTGCCATTGCAACAGGAAAGGGCCTTTAGTAAGCTACAATGCTAATCATCTTCTCCATGGTACTATCATAAAGTAGAGGATATTTGATTGTTTCAACACCTTGACAGACAGACATAAAATCTTTATTTTAATCAACACACCCACAAAACTTATTTTATTGTTCATTCATTCATTAAGATTGCTTGTTTCAAATGTCCACCTCCACAGACTTGTGCAGTCTGACCTCAACACCTCTTTTCATCCACCTAACTTGATACTGCTGAGGATGTCAAAAAAGTAGAGATGGAGTTTAGCCCCCCTTTTGTTTTTTTTTGTTTGGGGGGTTAAAAGTGGGTTCTTTTTTGTTTGGGGTGATTGGGACACTATAAGACTGATTGTGTTGAAAACTGTAAACATTTGGGAAAGAACCAGAGATTTTTTTATTTTCTTCAAGGTATTTGTATTTTATGTTGTTACTAAATAACCAGAGTGAGATCTTGTCACAATACTTAAAGTGAATAGGACAGGTCTGTTAAACTGTATTTCATTAAATGTTCTATGGATTCCCCTATTAAAAGGAAGAAAGTACTAACATATTTTAAGAAGAAAAAAAAACAGATATCGCCTTTATCCAAGAGACCCATCTCACTGATGTAGAACATTTAAAACTATGCAGGGACTAGGTTGGCCATGTTTTTTTATTCTTCATTTTCATCTAATGCTAGAGGTGTGGCATTGCTTATTAATAAAAAACCTCAGTTTTCAGTTAAATTCCACAAAAAAAAGACAAAGCTGACAGATTTGTTTTAACAGATTGTGTAATAAATACAAACAGGCTTGTACTTGTATCCTTATATGGCCCAAACTTAGATGACCCAAAAATGTTTAATGTTTTAATTCTGAAATTGGCAGCAGTTGATGCTCTGTGTATTTTAAGTGGCAATTACAACTTTGTTCTATTTTGTATAGGCTTCGCCCTTTAAGACTTCTCGTTAGTGGGTTTATCAATCAACCTTTATTTAGACAGGTAAATCCCATTGAGCCTCGAGGACTCATTTACAAGAGAGACCTGATTTCAACAAAGAAAGATGACAACAATGGACAACAGCAACAACAATAAACAATTATAAAAAGTCATACTGCAGGTTTTTTTTTGTTTTGTTTTGTTTTACAAATAAGATGGCTAAAAGGAAAAGGTAACAAAACAAAAAACAAAAAAAACAGCTAGATTCTAAGGCGAATGTAGAAAACTATAAACAGGAACATGTCTGCATTGGTCCCTGCCAGGAGTCCAACAGATTCTTAAAGCCACTTAGAGAGGTCAAGGTCGAGAGCTTCAAATCTTTTTGTAAGATATTCCAGGAAACAGGAGCGGAGTAGGAGAAGGCCCTTTTGCCTAGTTCAGTCCTCATTGAGGGGACACTGCAAGTAATAATGTCCTGAGAGCACACACTTTAGCTGCACTCACGCAGAGACATGTAGGAGGAGATGTATGAAGGCAGCAGACCAAGAAGTGATTTAAAGATGAAAATGTACCAGAGAGTCTGCGTGAAGTTAATGATGTCCAGTTAACCAGTGAATACAGGGTGCAGTGGTGGGTACGATAATCATAGCCAGTTATGAATCTTAGTGCACCATGATAGACAGCATCCAACATCTGCAGGGTTCTTGTAGGAGCGTTCATGTAAATAATGTCACCATAATCAATTGAGGGAAGGAAAGTCACAGATACAAGGCGTTTTCTAGCATTCAGGGTTAGACAGGATCTGTTTCTGAAAAAGAAACCCAGTTTAACTTTCAGTTTCTTTGCCAAGTTTTCCACATGGAACTTAAAAGAGAGATGTGAGTCGACCAAGATACCCAAATATTTATAGGAATCAACAAACTCAATGGGGACACCATTTGAGGATAAGACCGGAGGAAGAACTGCTGGGACCAACTTCCTATTTGAAAAAGCATCCCTTTGGTTTTGTCGGCATTTAGGACAAGTTTGAGGCTGAACAAATCAGTCTGGATGTAGTTGAATGCAGAATTCAAAAGCTGGAAAGCCTTAGCAACAGTTTTAGCTCGACAATAAACAACTGTGTCATCAGCATAGAAATGTATGGATGCATTAGGGATGTTTTTACCTACATTATGTATGTAGATTGTAAAGAGGGTGTTCCTAAGACTGAGCCTTGTGGTACACCATTGTTGACTGTTAAATAACTGGAGGAAGTACCATTATGTTGAACACATTGCCTCCGGTCTGGAAGATAGTTAGAGAACCAACCAATGGTGTATTCTGAGAAACCAATTTCTGAGAGTTTATGACACAAGATGTTATGATCCACAGTGTCAAAAGCTTTAGACAGGTCTAAGAAAAGTGCAGCACAATAATCCTTAGCATCCAGTGCTTCAACAACGTCATTAAGAATCTTCAGTGAAGCAGTGGTTGTGCTGTATTGTTTCCTGAAACCAGATTGATGTGGAGGTAAGATGTTAAATGAGTCCAGGTAATTTTTGATTTGAGAGTTTATCAGTTTTTCTAGAACCTTGACTAAAATACAGTACAATATATAATTATCCCTATGCGCTCAGCGCTGCACTGAAAAAACTTTAGTCCACACCCACCTGCTGTGTGTGGGCCTCACCCCTGGTCCGTATAAATTATGGTGAGACCGGGTAATCTGCTCCCATTTTTTCTTCAGCCAGCTAGATATCACTGTCAGAAGAACGAAGAAGGAAAAGTTGTCCAGCTTTGACCGGCACAACCTTTGCTAAGGATGCCTGGGTCTCCGCCACACCAACCTCCTGCCGTCCTGGTGAGCTCTTCCTCCCAGAGGAGAAGCAGACGAGCAGCCTTGTTCAAGGTAAGCGCCGAGGAGTGCTTTTCCGTGGCTGGCCGCTACCCGCTGGATGACGCCATCGCCTTTTCTAACATGTTTTTTCCTCGCGGTAATCAAATGATTTCCTCGGAAAAGGCCATGTTAGTAGCAGCCCCGCTGAATGTTTTTTACGTGGCAGGCCACTACCCGCGGGACGACGCCACAGCCATTTCTAACGTGTTTTGTCCTCGCGGTAATCGAATGATTTCTTCAAGAAGGCGATGTTAGCAGCAGCCCTGCTGAATGTTTTCCGTGGATGGCCGCGACTCGCTGGACGACGCCACCACCTTTTCTAACGTGTTTTGTTCTTGAGGTAAATTGGATGATTCCCTGAAAAAAGCGTTGTTGGCAGCAGCTCCGCTGAGTGTTTTTTTTCTGTGGCGGGACGCTATGTGTGGGACGATGCCACCGTCTTCTTTAATGCAGAGTCACGCAGTGAATCGAATGACTCCTCTGAGAAAGGCGATGCGGAGCTGCCCCTTCCCTCCTGGAGAGCGTAGTGATGGAAGACGAGTGGCAGAGCGGATGCTCAGCCACCTCGGATCATCCCACGTCGGCAACCACACCACTCCCAGCCGTCGGCGCCCTCCTCTTGGAGCTGCCCGGCATAATCCAGGTGGATGTTAACACAAGGGATTTTCCGTCCCTCGCCTCCCTCCTCCCTGATCGGATGATCTGGCTGCAAGGTTGGCTCCGTCCCGACTCATCGCCCTGACCCCACCTGGCCTTGCTGTCCAGCTGTGACGTCACACTGGAACGAGGCTGCAGCTGGGCCGGCAAGCTGAAGACATCCATCTCCACCTTCGCCTCCATCTCCAGAGTGGAAGGTTTTACCGATCAGTGTTTTTTTTTCCCTCGGTCTCCCCCTGGAGCCAAGCCTGGCGGTGACACTTGGGGCAAAAGCTTCCAGGATGGACCAACAACCTTTTCCTCCAGGGAAGCATGACCAGATGGTGACAAGGTCTCCAACCGAGCTCACCAGTCCTCATTCCAGATGGCTGCAGTGAACAACAACGTTGCCCTGCTGGCCTACAGCATCTCTTAAGAGGCTGGAGGAAGCAGACCTGCTGGAGGAGACAAGAGCTCTCTCTGTAAAGCTGCTGATGTCATCTTAAACATGCACCACCTCTGCGATCTGCCTGTCCCGCATCGCTGCCTGGATGACCATGTTCCAGAGGACCACTTGCTCCGCCTCTCACCATCCTTGTCAGAGATGCTGCAGAAAGACCTGCTGGAGGGCCCCATGACCCCAGAGGCGCTGTTTGGGGCCAACTTCAGGACCATCCTTGAGAAATCTCAAAGGTCCGAGGAGGTCTCAGAGACTGTACACCATCTGGTGACATCACAGTCCATCTGCCCCTCCGGCTGCTGGAGGGACCGCCTTAGCCAGCAAAAGCACCAGAGGTGGTCCACAGCTGTGGCAGCGACTTCATGCCCTGCTCCTCCGCTGACCCCCTCCACCAGGTAACAGGTCCTTGAGGGAAAGGTATGTGTTTTTTGATGATATATGTTTTTGATATAAAACAGAAACACCTCTGAAAGTAACAACAAAAAAGGTTGAATCATGTCATCTGGACTTCGTTTTTTTGTTAAAAAGAAACGTTTCGCCCCTCATCCAAGAGGCTTCGTC
>NC_056500.1:53442477-53453180 GCF_014905685.2 Nematolebias whitei | reverse complement strand
ACAAAAAAACGAAGTCCAGATGACATGATTCAACCTTTTTTGTTGTTATATACCTGGATGACTGAGAAAACAAACTTTGTGTACCTCTGAAAGTAGTTTTTCATTTGAGATTGTCAGATCAGCTGATCTCTCGGCTGCCTCTCTTCATACGTTCCCCACACAGTTCAATAAATATCACAAGCCAGAGCCCGTTTTTAATTTCTGCTATTTTCTTCCCACTCACAGCGCAGCAGGGGTAAATGTGTTTTCTCCACAACAGCTGCAGCCTCCACCGAAACAGCGTCTCACTCAGAAATCGCTCACGCCTCCTCTCGGTGCGCGCCGGCTCACCTCAGCTCTATGTGAGACCACAGCCTGGGCCCAGCACAGAGTCACACATTCAGCCCTTTTTTCTGTCGGGAGCCCCCATTGGGTTCCCCCGGAGAATCTCCGGAGCGAGTGATGGCAGTAAGGATTTTTAATCTAGTTGACGTTCATGAGAAACATGACACAACACAAATGCGTGCCCGCTCTCCGAGCGTTACTCAGAATGGCAGCGAGTGTGTTCCCTGGACAGAGGGACGGACCATCTGATCAGAAGGGGTTACACGTTGCAGTTCACAGCTCAACCTCCACCGTTTCAGAGGTATTTTAGAGATGGTCCTGTCTTCTCCAGAACAGAGCTAGTCTCTCCAGTCAGAAGTTCAGGAATTTCGGACGAAAAACGTGATTTCCAGAGTTCCCAACAGAGAGGAAAATGTTTTTTTTTTCCTCCCACTACTTCCTGGTTCTGAGAAAAACTGGAGGGATGAGACCATTCTTGACCTGTTCATGTTCAGCAATTCGATCATGGGGAGACAATTCCACATGCGGACAAACAGCTGCTGCAGAACTTCACCAGAACGACTGGTTTTCACCCCCATAGATCTGAAGAGCACATATTTTCACATTTCCATCATTCTGAAACACCCCACGCACGTTCTCAAAATGTGTGGAGATGGCTCTGCAGTCGTTACACATGGCAGGAATGAGAATTATTTTTATCTGGACAATCTGCTCTTATTAGCTCGGTCCAGTTAGAAAGCTATTGTACAGACCAAAATGCTAGTGTTCCACCTGCTAAACCTGGGTTTTCTATAAACTGGGAAAAACTTCCGTTCATCCGTCCCAGATGATTGTTTATCTGGAAGTGGAGCTAAACTCAACTACATTGAGAGCCGAAGCTCTATCAGCTCAGCTCCTCCATGTCAAACCCAGCTCCACCGTGTCAAACCCTGCAGTGTAGTGACAGCTCTGCCTGTCATGCAACTCCTGGGACGATGTCAGCAGCCCACATCATGGTTCCGCTGGGCCTACTTAACGTTAGACGCCATCAGAGATGGTTCGCCCACCTGCGCATAGATCCTGCGTGCCAAAAGAGGTGGATTATCTTTGTGCCCCCCTCCGTAAGAACCAATCTGAATCTTTGGGGAAACTCCCTCATTCTGTCAGAGGGAGTTCCAATCAGCAGGCCTACATCACACGTCTCAGTCTTTTCACAGACGTGTTCCTGTCAAACTGGGAGGAATGTTTCTGTCCCAAGCAGTGGGAGCACAGTGGCTGGACCACATGTCGCTTTACATAATGTGCTAGAATGTTTTACATGGTCTGAAACGTGACTCCGCATTTTACCCCTGCTGTGGGATCAGCATTTTCTGATACACACAGATAACAAGTGACGGCCGTTTACATAAACCGTCAGGGAGGTGTGCGCTCAGCCCAACTGTTACACATCGCGAAACAGCTGTTGTGTTGTCCACACAGAAACCTGCTCCCCATCAGAGCTGTGGATTTTCCCAGCATTCCTGAACAGGCGAGCGGATATCATGTCGAGGGGCGGTTCCCACCACAGAGACTGAAGCCTCCATCCCGAGCTGATTTCTCGGATTTTTGGAGCAGGTTGGGTCGAGCACCAGTGGATCTGTCCGCCACATGGGAGAGTGCCCAGTGTCAATTATGGTTCTCACTGAGCCCACGAGACGACCCACCGTTAGGAGTGGAGGCCTTTGCTCACAGCTCGTGGCCAAAAATGCTCCTTTATGTGTTTCCTCCAGTCCTGCTGATATCACGGACACTGGACCGGGTCCGGGAGGAAGTACTGTCAGTCATCCTCGTAATTCCTGAACGCATTTGTGCTCCGTGGTTCCTGAATCTGCAGCAACTGATATCGGTTCGGCTGTGGAAACTGATGGGGGGGGGGGGGCTCTCCTCCAGGCAGGAAGAGCAATCAGGATTTACCCAGAAATAGGTCAGCATCTTTGCGTCTGTACGCTGAACAGATCCGTTTAGAAAATATGGGCCTCCCACAGGATGTGGTGCGTACGTTCAGGGTGCACAAGCTGCGTCCACCACAACACTGCATACATCAAGTGGATAGTTTTTTCAGCGCTGGTGCGCAGAGAAAGGTGTGGAGGCCATTCCATGGCCTCTAGGTGGAATGCTGTCCTTTCTGTAGCAGCTGATGGACAGAGATCTGGCGTTCAGCACAATTAAAACTTATGCTGCAGCTATTTCTTCCTGTCACGAGGGCTTCGCTGACAAAACAGTTCTTAATCACCTGTTGATGAAGCGTTTCCTGAAAGGTGTATGGAGACGCAGACCGGTGTCACGTCCACTAGCTTCACAGCGAGACCTAACGATGGTCCTGCACGCTCTGATCAAAGCTCATTCTGAGTTTCTGGATTAAGTTTTACTTAAATTTCTGTCATTTAAAACAGCCTTGCTGTTAGTTCTGACGTCGGCGAGGGAGTGAGTGATTATCTGCTCTCTCTGTTACTCCCTCATGTCTCAGAATTCAAGCTGACGGCAGTTCAGCTGTACTGCGTTTTAACCCTGCTCTGAAAAGCATCACAAGCTCATTCAGATAGTGATAACCTTGGATGGGTTTTATCCTCTTCTTCATAAATCTGAAGAGGAAGCAACATCTCACCTCTTGTCCCATGCGCCCATTTTTCATGTTACGTGGTGCACACGGCCGCACTGCACCGCTTTCAGCGTATGTTCGTGCATTACTGGGACAGCTCTTCAAGATGTCCTCTATCCACCCAGCACCTCTCACACTGGTTGTGTGAGGCTATTTCTGAAGTTTTCAGTTCATCTGGACTGGATCCTCCACCAGAGGGTTTTCATCCTCCATGGCTCTGCATGGAGGGATGACAGTGGAGAATATTTGTATGGTGGCTGCTTGGTCATCGCCATGTTCAATTATTCGTTTTTATCTACGTGATGTTTCTACGTTCTCCATGACCCATTCTGTTCTCAGGGTTCTGTCAGAATGATTATTTGTTTCATGGAGCCTCACTTTTGAGCTCACACCTGCCTGCATGCAGTCACAGTGTGAGATATTTATTATCAGCCACAAGTTCATGACTGCTGATTTTATTATTAATCGGTTCATCCTGAGGAGCTATTGGTCTGCTCTGTTCATCGTTACACTGTTACAATTCGTATCCTCCATTGTTCCTATTCACAGCAACAGGTCTGCTATCTTAGCCTTTTTTTCCTCACCAGAGATCTTCTCCAGTGGGCTCCTGCGCATGGAGCATGCAATTACGCAGCGCGTAATTACGCACACAGAAGGTTGAGTGATGAAATGTTTGTTTTTTTGTGTGTGCTAGCAGGTGCTTCAGGTTGTGTCTGAATGGACCCAGTGAGGCATAGACTACATCCTGCTTCGCCTTTAACCCACTAGCGAGAAGTCTTAAAGGGCGAAGCCTATATGAAATAGAACGTTGGTTACGTACTGTAACCCCAGATTCTATGAGTATAGGCATAGCCCTTTAAGCTCTGGGCCTCACTGGTTCCTAAATGGCTGAAGAAAAAAAGCTTTTTTGGGAGCAGATTACCCGGTCTCACCGTAATTTATACGGACCGGGGGTGAGGCCCACACACAGCAGGTGGGTGTGGACTAAAGTTTTTTCAGTGCAGCGCTGAGCGCATAGGGATAAACCCACTAGCGAGAAGTCTTAAAGGGCTACGCCTATACTCATAGAATCTGGGGTTACAGTACGTAACCGTTTTAAACCCATCAATGAATCACTCTTCTCCTAAAATTGTTGCACTATCCATATCTGCTATGGCTCTGACTCGAGGCATGAAAGAATTTGGACTGGGAGAGATATGGTATTTACACAATCCAACCAACAAAAATTTTTCATTTTATTTCAGTGTTCATAACACATTCAACAACTGACATGTTTTTGACTTCACAGACACTTTTGTCACAAATTAAAACTTGCTTTTATATAGCAGCTACGATTTCAGACTATAATCCCATACAAATGTAATTGGAGCTCTGTCAGCCTGAATCTTCCTCTCCTGGGTGGAGATTCAGAGGATATCTATTGAGACCCAGAATTTTTCACTTTTATGAATACCAAAATCGATGTGTATCTGGAAGTAAATTTAAATACATTATCACATTCAAATATACGGAAAGCACTCAAAGCTTGTATGGTGGGGCACATTATTTCATATCTCTCTTATAAAAGTAAACAAAAAAGTGAGCAACTTTTTCAGTTAGAAAAAGATAGAAAAAGACTTTAGAGATTGAGCATTCGAGAACAAAACAAGCAAAATCACTCAGTATTTTAAAACAAAAACAGATTTTATATGACAACCATCAATGGAGAGCCATTTCATTCAAAATTAAATAAATATTGTTATTCAAAAATTATTAATAAATATTCCATTAAATAAATAAATGTTCCCATGAAAATGTAAATAGTGTAAATATAAATAGAAATGTTTAGTTTTTTTTTCCATGATTTATTTTTTATTTATTTCAAGATTTATTTTTTATTTTATAATGGAGTTTCATTTTGTGACACTTTTATTTTGTAAAGCTACTTTACATATTTCAGGGGCTTTTATTTTTTTAACCCTCTGTTTCATTTCAAGCACTTTTTAATTCATGTTCTTATATTCAAATGAGGGCCAGGGTTTTCTCTGTGGGACTGGTCTGGTCAGGATTAGCGGATTGCATCTATTTTGCAGAATCTGACGTACTCCAATCTTTTTTTGACCAGTCACAGCAACGCATTCCCCCCAATGAGCTCTGCTTGGTCCGACTACCTTCAAATCATGAATTAACTGTGTTCAGAAAGTCAGGATGACAAGCGGGCAATATGTAGGACCAGGGCCGGCCCAAGCCTCCATGGGCCTGCAATCTACCTCTGACGATACTGTTTGGATTATTTCTGCTTTTTTCGTTTTTTTGTCTGGGATATCAACTCGCTGCTTGTGTATGACCGACAACAGCTCCTCGATCTTCGATTGTCTGTATCTGCTGTCGCTGATTCGGACCATTTTGATCGTGACTCGGGACCCCCCCTCTTCCACCCCTTCTGGCAGACGTGCCTGCTTGTTTACGCTGGGCCCCAAGCCTGCCTTCTCGGAGATATCGATCCAGACACCGGGGAAAACGTGCCGGCCGGCTGGTAAAGCTCTGCGTAGTCAACGTTTCCACAGCCAGCTTCCTACGTGCCCGGACCAGGGAAAATATGGGTGTTGTCTACCGGCCCGGCGCTTGGACCGTCCTGCAGGCGCTGTTTTTGAAAATCTGCAACCGTTGGTGCGCAACACCCCCACCATGGCTGGTTCTGTGTCGGACCAGATCAGGACGTGCCTCATCAACACAAGGTCTGTTGCCAACAAGACTTTTATCCTAAATGACTTTTTTAAAGACGAGGGACTAGATTTTCTTTTTCTCACGGAATCCTGGTTGCCTTTGGGTGATTCAAGCGCCTTGGTGGAACTTTTACCTCCTGACTGTCTGTGTTTTAATGCCCCGCGGCCATCAGGTCGGCGGGGTGGTGGAATATTAACTGTATTTAAATCAAACTTTTCCTATAAACAGTTGTCCACCCTCATGCCCTGCTCCAGTTTTGAGCTGAGTGCTTTTGAACTCGGACATTCTCCTCCTGATCTGTGCGCGATTGTTTATCGCCCCCCTCATTCCAAAGACTTCATAAGTGAATTCTCTAATTTTCTGGCTTACATCACACCAAGATATGATCACTTTATTGTTGGTGACTTTAATATTCACGTCTGTTGTCAGGAGAAGCCGTTAGTGAAGGACTTCCTTTTAACTCAACATGTAAATGGTCCCACCCAACAACACGGTCACACTCTGGATCTCATTTTAACACATGATGTCTCTGTTTGTAATGTGGTAATCGGTGACAACGTTCTCTCAGACCACATGCCTGTCTTGTTTGATATCATCCCGCCTTGTCCTACTGCTAAGTCATGTGATTCTGCATGTACTTCACGCGCCATTAACTGTTTCACTGCTGCACATTTTACTGAAGCTTTTAGCTCTGAGAGGATCGATCAGCTCTCAGTGTCTCTCTCCACTGAGGAGCTAACCTCTCAGCTTAACTCTGTTTGCTTAAATATTCTGGACCGTGTTGCTCCCGTTAAAACCAGGAAAACAAAACTTTTATCAGAACCATGGCTTAATGACGTCACTCAAGCCGTTAGACAGCAGTGTAGGAGAGCAGAACGCAGGTGGAGGAAAGACAGGCTGCATGTTTCTTTTCAAATCCTAAAGGAAAGTTGGCGTCATTATCAGAAGGCAGTTAAAGCCGCCAAATCGAAGTTCTTTTCGGCGATAATTGCCTCAAACTCCCACAACCCACGAGCCCTTTTTTCCACCCTGAACTCAGTTCTACACCTCAGTGAACCTTCACCTCTAGAAGCCTCAACTGAGCTGTGTGAAAACTTCCTCCATTTCTTTTCTGAAAAAGTTGCAAACACCCGGGCACTCATTTCTCCACCTGCTCATGATCCGTCCATCCCATCTCATTGTGTTGCTGTTCTTGACCACTTCGAGCCCATCTCTCTGTCTTCCCTGGAGCAGGTCATGTGCGGCATGAAGCCATCTGGCTCCCCTTTTGACGTTGTCCCCCCTCGACTCCTTAAGGAGCTTCTTCCTGTTCTGGGCCCTCCTGTTCTAGGCATTGTGAACAGCAGCTTAGCCTCAGGTGTGGTACCAATAACTTTTAAACATGCTGCTGTCCAACCTCTCCTGAAAAAACCTAGCCTTGACCCCTCAGTCATATCCAACTTCCGGCCTGTTTCCAGACTCCCATTTGTCGCTAAACTACTGGAAAAAATTGTGGAGTCCCAGCTGAAATGCTTTCTAAAGGATAATGCCATCTTAGAGCTATTCCAGTCTGGCTTTAAACCTCTCCACGGCACTGAAACTGCTCTACTCAAGGTTTTTAACGACATTCTCCTATTCACAGACGCTGGTGATTCTGGCTCCTTCTCTTACTGGACCTCACATCTGCCTTTGATACAATCGACCACGAGATCCTCATTGCGAGGTTAGAGCAGTGGGTGGGCATCACTGGGTCAGCCTTCGAATGGTTTAGATCTTACCTCGCTGACAGGTCCTTTTGTGTCTCCATCAAAGATTTTAGTTCAGCCTCGGCAGCGCTTAAATGGGGGGTACCGCAAGGGTCCATCCTTGGTCCTCTTTTATTTTCTTTATACCTGCTGCCACTAGGTGCTATTTTCAGGAAACATAACATACCTTTTCATTTCTACGCCGACGACTGCCAAATCTACTTCCCCCTCAGACTCAACGGTACTCGCTCTATTCAACCGTTACTGGACTGCCTGGCTGACATCAGAGATTGGATGGCTTTAAATTTCTTGAGTTTCAACGAGAAGAAATCTGAAGTTATGCTGTTTCCTCCCAATGACACAATCACCAACCACTGCATCGACCTATCCGTTTTGTCACCGTTAGTGAAACAAAAAGTCACTAATCTAGGAGTGATACTTGACCCTTCTCTGAAACTCAACAATCATGTAAATATGATTGTAAAATCCTGCTTTTTCCAGCTGAGGCGTCTATCTAAGCTGAAGCCCATATTGTCCAAAAATAACCTGGAGACAGTAATTCATGCATTCATTACATCCAGGCTCGACTATTGCAACTCACTCGTTTTTGGTATCAGTCAGACCTCCATAGCTAGACTTCAACTGGTCCTAAATGCAGCAGCCCGGTTTTTGACCAGCACAAGCAAAAGAGAGCACATTACACCTGTTTTGGCCTCCCTACACTGGCTTCCGGTTCACCTTCGAATCAAATTCAAAATACTCTTGTATGTCTATAAATCACTAAACAGCTCTGCCCCCTCCTATCTTACTGATCTGCTCCAGCCGTATGTCCCACCACGTTCTCTCAGATCAGCAGACCAGTTACTCCTAACAGTCCCAGGAACCCGCCTCAAGCGCAGAGGTGACAGGGCCTTCCTCTGTAGCAGGCCCAAGACTTTGTAATGAGTTACCTCTGCTCGTTAGACAGGCCCCCTCCCTCACAGTTTTTAAATCTCGCTTAAAAACACACTTTTATTCCCTGGCTTTCAGCACTGTGTGATCTGTGCTGAGTCTGTGTGTATCACACTGTGTTGGTCATGTTGCGGTTGTTGTTGTTATCCATTATTGTTTTTGTTGGTTTCTACTTTTTGGTGTCCTGTTATGTAATCTGTTGCTATGTGCTTGTACTGTTTGTCCCTGTACAGCACTTTGGTGTGCTTAGTCACTGTTTAAAGTGCTATATAAATAAATTGGTATGGTATGGTATGGTATGGGGCCCTAAGCGAAAATTGGTTTGGGGCCTTCTATTTCTGCTAATATTGTGGATTACTTCAATCAACAGTCAGATCTTTCACCCACCTAACCTGAACTATTATATAATAGAGTATTGATAAAACGACCTATTAACAAACTGGTAAAATACAACTGTCTCTGCATTTGATGACTACTAAAAATTAAACATTTTATATTAGATTAATTTGGCATTATAAACATAAAAACTGATTTGACTGATAAATACTGAAGCACACAACTGTTATCTTTAAGTTCTGTCTCCGTGGCCTCTGTCTTTCACGTGTGTGTGTGTGTGTGTGTGCGTGTGCGCACGCTCTTATTGCGGTACGGGTCGACTGGACCCGACTTGGCCCGGTTCTGAGGCTTTTCCATTAGTACCGGTACTTGGGACCTATTACTATTTTCAGGACCCGTGGCTCCGTGGTTCTAACCCGAACGAGTAGGTACTAAAACCTGACGTCAGAACACTGTCGGTCACTGATTGATCGGGGGCGGAGTTGCGGGCAGTGTCATTGAAACTGAAAACTTTCCATAATCCGCCATTTTCTCTCCAGCCCGCAAAAACTCTCAAGTCGCAGGATCTACAGGACACAATATGAAAACTAATAATGTCAACACTGTGGACCAACACAGAAGTGCAGGCGTTTTTGTGCACGGTGGGCGAGGAAAACGTTCAGAGGGAGCTGGACGGATTGACTTGCAACGAAAAGATTTTTAAAGAGTTGTCGGAGCGGATGGTTTCCCAGGGGTACCATCGTACACTGAAGCAATGCCACGAAAAACTAAAGAAACTTAAAAGCGACTACCGCATGGTAAAAGATCATAATGGCAGGGGTGGATCTAACCGACGAAGTTGGAAATAGTTTGATGTAATGGATGCCATTTACGGTAATCGCCCTGCTAGCAATGGGAGAGTGAGTAGCCTGGACACAGCCATGGCCCGGCTGGAATCCATGATGGAAGACGGTGAGTTTATTCTAAATTTAAGCATATTTTAAGTTATCAATGCCATCAGTTTTGAGCATATTTTGAACAAATAAGAGGCTGATGCTGTTGCCCATGAAGTGCACCTTATTAGTTAGCATCGATGCTACTTTGCTCAATGCTAACTCTGTTTCTGTTTCACTTTATTTTGATCCAGAATATGTTCCGCCCTGTGAAGATTCGGCAGAAAATGTCGTTTCAGACCCGCCAAGCATCTCGTCTTCTTCTGCCCCTGTGCTTCCCCCTCACCGAGCAGTTCACAACAGCCTGCTGTTCTTGGTGAGAAGCAACACGATTCACATCACCGCACTTTATTCGTGTGTGTAGGAAAAGACTTGCTGTATTTATTTATTTTTAGTAAAAAAAATCGCACTATAAAGTTATTTATTCATTTTTTTTTTATTATTATTTGTCATTTTTATTTTTCTTATTTATTTTTTCACTTGTTATTGTAATTTGGTATAATTTATTAATTTCATTATTCTAACATTCTATTATATTCATTTTATCTTTTTATTATCGTTATTATTATGTAATTGCTCAAGTACATGTAAATGAGTACATGTAACTTTTCTACTAACCTGTTAATCAGATTTTCTCCAGATACTCTGGTTTCCTCCCACAGACCAAAAACATGCATGTTATAGAGTGATTTTGTCCCTAGTTAACATTTTGGTTTTGGCAGGTGGAACGTTTGGTTTAAGCAGCTCATGTACTTTTACTGTAAAGATTTCCAGTCAAAAACACCAAATCATTCAGTTTATTGTAGGTGTTTTATTTTCGGTTTGTTTGTGTTCGAGCTGACTTCAAAATAAAATGAAATGCTTATTTAAATCTGTATTTTATGTCTTGAACAAGCACTTTATGTAATTTAGAAGTCAGTTTGAAGTGAAAACAAACAGAAGAAGCTGTAAAGATAATGGATGGATGTTGTAATGTGATTTTACATTAAAGATCCAGTAGAGGGCGGCACATGTTCATTGTATAAATATATTAGATAATGTAGTTTATTCATTAATAAATATTAATTTTACTGTGTACACACACACACACACACACACACACACACACACACA
>NC_056500.1:53406185-53442077 GCF_014905685.2 Nematolebias whitei | reverse complement strand
GCATACCGTGAGAACCGATCAACAGAGGATGCAATCTCCTCTGTGGTCCACACTGCGCTCAACCACCTGGAGCAGAAAAACTCTTACGTCCGTATGCTCTTTGTGGACTTCACATCCGCCTTCAACACCATGATCCCCCAAACCCTGATGGACAAAATATCCACACTAGGACTAAGCCCCTCCATCTGCAACTGGGTACTAGACTTTTTAACAAACAGACCACAGTTAGTGAGGATCCACAACCTCTCCTCCTCCACCATAACCCTCAGCACTGGCTCTCCTCAGGGTTGTGTGTTGAGCCCCCTTCTGTTTACTCTGCTCACATATGATTGTGCAGCTACCCATCCAGGCTGTCACATTGTAAAGTTTGCAGATGATACAGTGGTGGTGGGATGCATCACAAACAATGATGAGTCCAGCTACAGGCAAGAGGTGGAACACCTGGAGAGCTGGTGCAGAGAGAATAACCTTCACATCAATGTGAAGAAGACAAAGGAGATGATTGTGGACTTCAGAAGGAACAAAAACATCTACACCCCCCTGAACATAAGAGGATCTGCGGTGGAAGTGGTCTCCAGCTACAAGTACTTGGGTGTACACATGAATGACAACCTCAGCTGGAGCAACAACACCACCAGCCTGATCAAGAAAGCTCATCAGAGACTCTACTTCCTCAGACGGCTGAGGCGAGCTGGTCTGGGAAGCTCAGTCCTCACCTCCTTCTACAGGTGTGCAGTGGAGAGCATCCTGTGCTCCAGCATCAACGTGTGGCATGGAGGCTGCACAGCTGCAGAAAGAAAAGCTTTGCAGAGAGTGGTGAAGGCTGCACAGAAATCTGTTGGAATCAGTCTCCCCACCATCACAGACATCTACACCTCCAGATGCAGGAAGAGGGCCACCTGCATCATGAAGGACCCCACTCACCCAGCACACACACTTTTTGCCCCACTCCCCTCAGGAAGGAGGTTAAGGAGCATTAAGTGTAGAACCACTAGACTGAGGAACAGCTTCTACCCTGAGGCTGTTAGACTCATGAATCTCTAACTAGAATAATCACTGTGAAAAAACATATCATGTTGCTGCTGATCTGTTTCATGTTGCTGCTGATCTGTTTCAATGTTGATGTGTTCATGCGTGCACATCTGCTCACAGACTCATGTTCATGTTTGTGCTGATGTTCAATGTTTTATGTTATGAGTGCTTAGTGTATATTTAGTTGATGTTTTTCTTAGTTCATATCTTAGATGTTATTACTGTTTTTCTTAGACATTTTATTGTTGGATGTAACTGGGACCCCATGTACATAATTTCGCTCCACCACATGTACCACATGAGGTGCGAATGACAATAAAGAAACTCTGACTCTGACTCTGACTCTCCTTCACTGCAAAAAACAACAATCCGCCCGCAGCAGCTGAATTCCCTGTTTTTATCACTGCCTCCACTGATCCCACTAGGGGGAGCCATAAACAACTAAATAAGAAGAAACATAATAGTTCTTCTGCAATCTGTAATATTTAATGTAGTTTTAAATCAATATTCATCATTTAGCAAATAATTAATTCATTCAATACTTAATGGGCTCCAACACCCTCCATTTTGTTTTATGGTCGTCTTCTTCTAACACTTACGTGGTGGCTAGTACAATAGCTTAATGGCGCACTACTGCCACCATCTGGTAATGCATGTTGGATTCTGGACCCCGCCCACTAGAACCGGTACTGAATGCATAATGGAAACACAACGTGTACCGTACCGAGTAGAGTAGAGCTGTACTGTACCGGTACTACAGGTACTAATGGAAAAGGGGCATTTATAATCCTAACAAGCTATAAATTGACTTGTTACTGAGTAGATGACTTTTCTTAACAAAGCTGATTTTATCAAAAATTCCTCGCTCACACACTGAAACTAATATCTTATAAAAACTCAGTCCATATAAACTTCAGACAGGGTAATGCTGTTGTTCAGATTTAACAACTTTATCAGAGTTTAAAATTTACCTTTCTGCAGAAGAAGCTGCTCCTCTCTTCCATCCACTTCTTTCGTGGGGAAATGGCCTGGGGCGTAGGTGCGTTCATGGGCCCAACACGGGTGGGAATTTACAATCACTTCCACATAAACACTATTTTGAAACTAATAATGCAAAGGTTTGCTAATGAAATTGAGCATTATATTCACATTAGGGCAGCACGGTGGCGCAACTGGTAGAGCTGCTGCCTCTCAGCGAGAAGGTCCTTGGTTCAAACCCCGGTCCAGGGGCCCTTCTGGGTGGAGTTTGCATGTTCTCTCCATGCATGCGTGGGTTTTCTCCGGGTGCTCCGGTTTCCTCCCACAGACCAAAAACATGCATGTTAGGCTGATTGGTAACTCTAAATTGTCCTTAGGTGTGAGTGAGAGAGTGAATGGTTGTTTGTCTCGTTTGTCTCTATGTGGCCCTGTGATGGACTTGCGACCTGTCCAGGGTGTACCCCGCCCCTCGCACAGTGATTGCTGGACATGGGCACCAGCGACCCCCGTGACCCAAAATGGAATAAACGGGTAAAGAAAATGGATGGATGGATATTCACATTATTTACATCTCACTTTGTAATCCAGGGTGTGATTCAATTGCAGTGTAGACACAGAGTGGAGCCGGTCTCCTCTGTGAGACTGACAGCTGTCAGAACTTGAGGAAGTGGGAGGGGCTTATGGCACGCTACCGAACGTCCTTTCATCACCAAAGTCTCCAGTAACAGAAAAAAAGTGTCTAGATTTGTCGCTAGTCGCTTAAAAATAAAAGTCACTAGAGGGGTCTGAAAACTTGCTAAATAAAGTGAGAAAGTCACTAAATT
Source organism: Nematolebias whitei (assembly GCF_014905685.2). Classification (NCBI taxonomy): domain Eukaryota; kingdom Metazoa; phylum Chordata; class Actinopteri; order Cyprinodontiformes; family Rivulidae; genus Nematolebias; species Nematolebias whitei. The sequence goes on along the minus strand of NC_056500.1, from coordinate 53,439,243 downwards.
GGCAACACTGCAGCCATGTCCACTATTGTGCTCCAGCCCGTGGGGGAAACATTGTGCTGCACATTGGTTCTCTTCAAAAAAAAAAAAAAAAGGGTCTGCGTATGTGTGTTTTAATGTGAGAAATACAAAGTGTGCCATGTGCACGTCATGAAATTTAGGTGTCTCACGGTCATTGTGTGAGACTTGAGAGGCCATCTTTATTTTGTTTTTGATTTGGTTATTGATTTGCCCGCCCTATAAAACGTTGGTTACGTACTGTAACCAGAGATTCTATGAGTATAGGCGTAGCCCTTTAAGGCTGTCGCTGGCGGGTTTATCCCATCATGCAATGTATCACACTGAAAAAAATTAGTCCACGCCCACCTGCTGTGTAGGCCCCACCCGGTCCTTATAAATTACGTTAAGAGCGGGTAATCGGCTCCCAAATAGCTTTTTCTTCAGCCATTTAGGAGCCAGTGAGGCCCAACGCTTAAAGGGGTATGCCTCATGCACAGACGCGCATTGCGTAATTTACGCATTCTGAGTGCATGAACGCCCCGGAAAGGTTATCAACAGAAAAGAGGAGAGGCTGAAAAAGGCCGTGAACAGAGCAGATCCACAGCTCTTCAATATGAACAGATTAATAAAAAATGAACTGATTATTAATCAAATGAACTGATTGATGACAGTAGTCATGAACTGATTAATAACCATAGAACAAGAACAACAGTCATAACCTGTGACTGAAAACAACATCTCACTGTAAATGCATGCAGTCAGATGTGAGTTTAAACGAGATTCCATGAAACAACAATATTCATTCTGTTAAGGCACTAAGGACAGAATGTGTCATGGAACGAGCCGTCACATCACGTAAATAGAAGTGAATAAATGATCAGGATGTTGACCATGCGGCCGCAGTGCAAATTTCCTGCATTGACATACCATTATGCAGAGCAGTCGAAGATGCGATACCTCTGGTTGAGTGCCCCCTGAGGTTGTCAGGAGGCTCTAAATCTGATGCTCTGTAGGCTTCAGAAATGGCCTCACACAGCCAGTGTGACAGGCGCTGGGTGGATAAGGGACGACCTGCAGATGCGTCTCTATAGTGCACAAACAAATGTTGAGTCTGATACAATGCCGCCGTGCGTGTTACGTAACACGTCAACGCACGTACCGGGCAGAGACGATGGAAAGATGCTTCTTCTGATTGTGGGGAGGAGGGGAAAAAAATCCCTCCAACGATATCACTCTTGATTTAAAAGAGCTCGTGATATTTTTAGGCATAAATGCTGGATTAGGCCTCAGACCAGCTGAGCTGCCATCAGCCTGAATTCTGAGATATGACGGAGCGACAGAGAGGGCAGATAAATCACTCACCCTCTTAACGGATGTTAAAGCCAACAGCAGGGCTGTTTTAAGAGACAAGAATTTAATCGGAACCTGATCTAGTGGCTCGAATGGAGCTTTGATCAGGGCTCGCAGGACCAGCGTTAAATCCCACTGTGGAGCAAGTGGGTGTGAAACAGGCTGCGTCTCTGTACACCTTTTAAAAAAACGCTTTATCAGCGGATGATTAAAAGCTGTTCTGTCCCCGACACCTTCGTGACAAGAAGAGATGCCTACAGCGTACGTTTTAATCGTGCTGAATGCCAGATTTCTGTCCATCAGCTGCTGCAGAAAGGACAGCACGCCACCTAGTGGACATGAGGTGGCCTCTACACCTTTCTCCATACAGCAGCGCTGAAAAGCTGTCCACTTTGATGTGTACATCGCTGTGGTAGATGCAGCACGTGAATCCTGGATCGTACGCACTACATCTTGAGAGAGACCCATCCTCTCTAAGCGGATCCGCTCAGCGGCCCGACTCAAAGGTACTGGCCTATTTCTGGGTAACTCCTGATCGCTCCTCCCTCCTGGAGGAGAACATCCTCCCTCCACGGCAGTTTTCACGGGTGCCCCGATAATAGGTGTCGTAGAACTGGGAACCATGTGGCATTCATGCGCTCGGGAGCCACCAGGAGAGCTGTCAGTTCCTCCTCCTGAACTCGGTTCAGAAAACCATGATATCAGAGGGAGTGGGAGAAATGCATTTTCAAAGAATCATTTTGGGCCACGGGCTGTGAGCAAACGCGTCCACCCCTAGTGGTGGTTCATCTCGCGGGCTCAGTGTGAACCATAGTTGACACTGAGCGTTCTCTCGTGTTGCAAACAGGTCCACGTCTGAGCCATCAGCTCTGGATGGAGGGTCCAGTCCCCGTGACGTGGACCGCCCCTGGACATCACATCCGCCCCCCTGGTCAGAATTCTGGGGATGTACACTGCTCTGATGGAGAGCAGATTTTGGTGTGCCCAACACAGCAGCTGTCTCAAAGTGTAACGTTTGGGTTGAGCGCACACCCTCCCAGCCGGTTTATGTATGCAACAGTCACTTGTCTGTGTGAATCAACACATGTTGATTCCGCAGTACAGAGGCAAAGTGTTAAATCACATTCAAAACCGTGTGACACTCCAAAAACATTTATATGAGCTGCTGTGTGGGGTGGCCACAGCGCCCCCACAGCTCGAGACATGCATGTGCCTTCCCAACCTGACAGGGACGCGTCTGTGAAAACTGAGACGTGTGACGTAGGTCTGCTGACGGGAACTCCTTCCGACAGAACAAGAGGGTTTCCCAGTGTCTCAGGTCGATTCTCACGGAGGGGGGCACAGCGATCAACCGTCTCTTCTGCCTCACTGGGTCCACACGCAAATGAGCGGACCACCTCTGGAGGCGTCGCACCATGTGAGCAGGCGACATGTCCTTAATAACTTCATGACAGAAACAGCTGTTATCACTCTGCCGGTTTCACGTGAGTTGCACTGCTGCCACCTGTCTGGAAAAATGGGTAAGCAGCAACAGATCGTCCAAATAAAACAGAATTCTCCTCCCTGCTCTGTGTAGCGGCTGCAGAGCCGACTCGACGCATTTTGAATGGAAATGTTGTCTCACAGTTGAAAATTGACAAATCTAAGATGAGTCTCATCCCTCCGGTCCGTTTTGGGACCAGGAAGTGACGAGAGTAGAACCCTGTGTTTTCCTCTCCTTCTGGAACCCTGGAAATTAAATTTTTTATCAGAATTTCTTGAAATTCTGCGTGGGGGACGAGATCTGTTCTGGATATGACAGAAACGTCTCTAAAGTTCCTCCAAACGAGGGTTTGAGCTGTAATTGCAGTGTGAATCCCCTGCTACTAAAATGGTTCATCCATCTGTCTAGAGCGCACGCTCGTTGCCACTCCGTGTAACGTTCGGGAAGCGGGCACGCATTTATGCTGCATCACGTTATTTACAGACACCAATCACCGCCGTCATGTGTGCCGCACTCAGGCTGCAGGCTCACATCCGTGCTGATGTGAGCTGGCGTGCGCTGAGGGAAAGTGCGTGCGCCCATGAACATGCGGAGCCGTGGGTGAGGGCTGCTGCTGCCGTGGGGGAGCGGCGCTACTGTGCAAACTTTTCATCTGGACCTTTTATGGTTCTACTAGGTTCCGACAATGATTGCTGTTTGGTATTTTGCTGGCTTTCTGTTGGACTGGCTCCTCGTGGATGTCTGCATTCACTGTGGGGGAAGTGTCCCCGAATAGGACCAGCACCGAACCGAGCAGGGCTGTAGGTGAATTCGTCCTGAATAGAGCCAGTCTCGGCCTCAGTGAGCAGTCTGTTATCTTCAAACGAAGGACTGTCCACCTCCGTGGGATTTGCTGTGTTCGCCTGGAGGAAACGCTCTCGTGCTATGAAGCGCCGGAACCGGACCAGAATGGAACTGAGCCAAGGACGACTTCAGCTTCTCCGGTCAGTTCTCACCATTGTTCGCCTGGAGGGAGCCTCTCGTGCTGTGAAGCACCGGAACCGGACCAGAACAGAACCGAGCCAAGGATGACTTCAGCCTCTTCGGTCAGTTCTCATCACTTTTCACCTGAAAGAAGTCTCTCGTGCTGTGAAGCGCAGAGGAGCAGAGCTGAGGAGCAGGAGAAGCTGCTCGAAAGAAAACCGGAGTCTGCATCAGAGTTCTGCTGACTTCCATCTAAACTCACCTGGATAATAATTTAGATCCGTGTGGGTCCACTGTTTCAGATTGGGTCAGTTGAAGGTTTTGTTCTTGTATCACGCTGTTGTCCTCTATTTATCGGAACTTTCAGGACCATGCTCTGCTATTTGTTGTGGATTATCAGCTTCTGCCTGTTTGTACTGGACCCAGAGTTTCATCTTCACAGGGGTGCTTTCCTCTGTCCAATTCAAACTCCAGTTAGACCACGTTGGACCCGTTTGTCCATTTGATCTATGAAGCTGTCTGGTCTGACACTTTTCTGCATCTGTCTCAATATTCCCATCATTTTCAGATATGACTTTTTGGAGTCATTGAACCTTGTTAACACATCTTGGTCTGCCTCTTCCTGCACCCTTCATTGTTTCTGGGTTCTGGGTAATCACGTCTTTGTTAACTTTTTGCATGGTTCTATTATGGGGGCTAATTGTCACACTATTAACTCCTGTAATTACATATCTGTCACAAAAAAAACACAAGAAAATGTCTAATAATGTTGTTACTGCTCTCAGGGATGTAACCCAACCCTGAACGCCCCACTCATTACAGCACACCAAATGATTTTAAAAACATGTCAGGACTTCATTTTCTGCATGCAAATGCACGTAGTCTTTTGAGATAATTTGATACTTTGAATTTACATCAGAGAAATCCTGGATTCTAGTCTTGTGTCAGCCAAAACAATCCCAAACCAATTTGAGGCCTTAGCTGTAAACATCACTTTGAATGGAGACCAGATCTTATCTCTAGTGGGCTGTTACCGCCCTCCCTCAGCAATACCTGAGGCTCTGTCCTCCCTGATAGATTTCATAGCTAATTTACAATTCAAAGAGGTTGTACTTGCCGGAGATTTTAATTTCAACTGGGAAAAGTTGACCCCCCTCTGTGGTAAAAAAAAAAAAACAACCCAGAGATGGTTTGGACCTGTCCAGAGGAGGGACAGTGGGTATAATAATACGGTGGGCTCCAGCTTTGAGCTGATCGTCTTTGAACTCGGACTTTCTCTTCCAGTTCTGTGCGCACTGGTCTACCGCCCCCCTCGATCCAAGGACTTCACAAGTGAATTCTTTGATTTTTTGTTTTTGGCTGACATCACACTGAGATATGATCATGTTTTAATCATTGGGGACTTTAATATTCATGTGTGTTGTCAGTAAAAGCCCTTAGTGAATGACTTTCTAGATTTATTGGACTCTTAATTTATCTCAGCAGATAAACGGTCCCACCCAAGAACACGGACACACGCCGGACCTCGTTTTAACACAATGTCTCTGTTTGTAATTTGGAAATCGGTGACAATGTTTTTTCAGACCACATGCCTGTGTTGTTTGACCCCCCCCCTCCACACACACACACACACACACACACACATCCTACTGCTAAGTTGTGCACTCCTGCATGTACCACACGCACCATTAACTGTTTCACTGCTGCTCGTTTTACTGAAGCTTTTAACTCTGAAAGGATCGAACATCTCTCGGTGTCTCTTACCACCGGTGAACTAACCTCTCACTTCAACTCTGTCTGTTTAAATGTTCTGGACCGTGTTGCTCCTGTAGTATGAACAGGGTGCAGATATATTCATACATTTAACGGGTTCTTCATTTTTCTGACTGTGTAACATGCGTGCATTGAATTTAACAGAAATGTAACGAGAGACGTTATTTATCTTTGACCCATCATAATGAATGCGGTCATTTATTTACAGAATCAAAGTTTAACATCAAACATTTACATTAATTTGGCAAAATATGAAAATAACAACAGCATAGTTTTATAGGAAGTGAGAACAATACGGCGATTGTTTTCACTTTTCAGCTAAAACGGCAGACATCAATTAATCAGTTTTACAATCAGGAAAATCATACGGCCATGATTTTCCGTTGCTTCACCACAGACATTAATGAAAACATCTGGATTAATTTTCTAGCAGAAAGGAGAGTTTAAAGATGGAAAATGGAGATTTATCTTACAGAGAGGTGTGTGAGGGAATTTATCTGTAGTACCAGAACAACACGCTCTTTGGAAAATCAGCTTGGCCACGGTACGCTTGGTCGAAATAGAACTTTTACCTGGTTGATGATAGTTTCAGCGTCGGTGTAGAGTTCTCCTTTTGACTCTTTTTCAGCGTCTCCGTGAGGACAGCTAACAACCCTTAGGAGTCGTGTGAGGTTATCCAAACAGAAGTTATAATTCCCAACATCGTCTCTGGATCAGCTTGAATGCCTGCGTGTGCATCCAAGAACTCTGAACTCTTTTCTCCCACTCTTTCAGGCTCTTCTCATCTCGTCTCGACTCATCTCGACACAGACTCTAGAGAACCGGGAAGTTGCCACATTTAAATGGGTTCGACTTCCGGGTCATTTGAGAGCTTTTTGATTGGTGGATAGACCAGAACAGAGGTGTGGTTTGTGATGTAAGGTGTTATGGAAAGTCAAGGATAGAGATTAAGATTGTTTAAAACAGACAGAAAGATTGTTGGAGAACTTCAGACTTCGTGGAGTCAATTCACCTAGTATCTTCTGTGAAAGTTAAACATGACATTTCTTTTCAGTAAACTTTTTAGTTGACCGAACCTCAAACTCTAACACACTTACAAATTTGCTCATTGAAGACAGAAAATCAAGAAATGCATATTAACCTGATTTCTTCTTTGAATGAGGAATAAAAATCATCACTTACTGTTTATGTAAATAAAAATGAGTAGTTCTCTTCAACCTGTAAACATTGTTTGAACTAACACAATTTGATTATCAAACATTTGTAAAATAGTAATGATCATAGAGGATTGTCTTTTCCACTTGATTAATTCAAGAAGGAAAGTCTCAGGATGGGTCAAACTGTATTTCTGGATTCAGATCAATGAAATGACAGTTTCTGTCCATCTGGTCAGTTTGGACATCAGGTCAAGTTCACTACACTCCCGTTAAAACCAAAAAAACGAAACTTGGATCAGAATCTTGGCTTAATGACGTCACTCAAGCCGTTAGACAGCAGTGTAGAAGAGCAGAGCGCAGGTGGAGGAAAGACCGCCTGCAGGTTTCTTTTCATATGTTAAGGGAGAGTTGACGTCGTTATCAGAAAGCAGTTAAAGCTGCTAAATCTAAATTCTTCTCTGATATAGTTGTCTCCAACTCCCACAAGCCCTGAGTTCTTTTTTCCACCCCAAACTCAGTTCTACACCTCAGTGCACCGTCACCTCAGAAAGCTTCAACTGAACTGTGAGAACTTCCTCTATTTCTTCTTAAAAAAAGTTGTGAATACTCGGGCACTCATTTCACTACCAGCTCATGATCTGTCAATCCCATCTCAATGTGCAGCTGAATTTGACCACTTTGAGCCAATCTCTTTGTCTTCTCTGGAGCAGGTAATGTTCAGCATGAAGCCATGTGGTCCCCACTCGACTCCTAAAGGAGTTTTATCCTATTCTGGGCCCTTCTATTCTCGCTATTGTGAATACCAGTTTGTCCTCAGATGTGGTGCCAAAACCTTTTAAACATTCTGCTGTCCAGCCTCTCCTGAAAAAAAAAACAACTCACCTTGACCCCTCAGTCGTGTCTAACATCTGGCCTGTCTCCAGACTCCCATTCGCCTCTAAACTACTAGAAAAATAGTTGAGTCTTAGTTGAAATGTTTCTTGGAGGATCATGCTATCCTAGAGTTATTCCAATCTGGCTTCAGATCTCTCCACAGCACTGAAACTGCTCTACTGAAGGTTTTTGACAACAATTTCCTAGCCACTGATGCAGGTGATTCTGTGCTGCTTGTCCTATTGGACCTCACATCTGCTTTTGACACCATCGACCATGGGATCCTCTTTTCTAGGCTGGAGCATGGGTGAGCATCACAGCTCTCAAATGGTTTAGGTCCTACCTCTCTGACAGAACCTTTTGTGTCTATCAAAGATTTCAGTTCAGCATCGGCAGCACTTCAGTGGGAGGTACTGCAGGGGTCCATCCTTGGTCCCCTTCTTTTTTTTTTATACCTGCTGCCACTAGGTGTTTTTTCCGCAAACACAACATACCCTTTCTAAAAAGTTCAATCTGGTCCTCTGGACATTCAAAAAAAAAAAAATTTGTAGAAACGTTTCGTCTTTAATCCGAAAGACTTCCTCAGTCTGAGGTGCTACATTCAGCTCAGTCTTATAAATAGCACCCTCTCACAGTGGATCAACCAGTTTGCTGCTGACAGCCAAAACTAGCTGCTCACATAATCAAGAAGGACCATCAGCCTAATGATGGATCATTAGCACACTGATGGCTGTTTGCTATTCACAGGGGCCTGAGTGATACAAGCAATAACAGCATTGTAAGAGGGGGACAGCTGAAAATGGAGGCCTCCATCCCTGTTTAATGATGGACAGTTTCTTTTCACAAATATGGTCTCCTTTACTCCTCTCTCAAACCATTGTTCCTCTCTATCAAGGATGTGAACATCTTCATCCCTGAACGAGTGACCGCTGGCCTGGAGATGAGTGTAGACCGCAGATTCCTGGCATGATGATGTTGATCTTCTGTGCTGGGCCATCCTTTTGGCCAGTGGCTGTTTAGTTTCCCCGATATATGACTGATCACAACCCTCATGACACTGAACAGTATAAACAATATTACTCTGTTTGTGCCGGGGGACTGGATCTTTGGGATGAACCAGTCTTTGCCGTAATGTATTTTGGGGTTTAAAAGTCACTGGGACATTATGTTTAGAAAATAAACATCTCAGTTTCTCTGATACTCCCTCAACATACGGAATGACTACTGGTCTGGGTCTGGGTTCCTCCTTTTCACCTTATGGCTGGCTGGAGTCCTGTTTGGGTTTCTGCTCTGCTTTCAGGAAGGCCCAGTTAGGATATCCACATTGCTCTAGAGCCTGTCTTGTGTGGGATTTCTCCTTCTGTCTGGCTCCTGAGTTAGTGGGGACGCTGTCTGCTCTGTGGTACAGAGTCCTGATGACTCCTAACTTGTGCTCCAAAGGGTGATGGGAGTCGAACTGCAAATACTGGTCTGTGTGGGTGGGTTTGTGGTACACCTCAGTTTACAAATGTCCTCTATCAGAAACTGAGACCTCACAGTCCAAGAAAGCCAACTTACCATTTTTTACATATTCTCGTGTGAACTTGATATATTTATCCACAGAGTTGATGTGATAAGTGGAATGTTGGACTTCCTGAGATTTAATATTAACCCGGATGTCATCAACATACCTGAACAAATGACTTGGTGTTGTCCCTGAAAAGGATGTCAAGGCTCTCTTTTCTACCTCCTCCATGTATAGGTTGGCCACAATAGGAGGAACTGGAGACCCCATAGCACACCCATGTTTCCATAGCACACCCATGTTTCTGCCTATAATATTGGCCCCCATATGTGAAATAGGTTGACTGCAGGCAGTTTCAAGAGTTGACACAGTTGCTCTGTGGAAAGCGTGGTCCTGCTGCTCAGAGTGGTGTCTGATTTTAATATTAAACTGACCACCTCTACTGCATCATCAACTGGAATGCATGTAAAGAGTGATGTGACCTCAAAAGAGACCATTGTTTCATCGGTCTCCATGATGAAATCCCTCACCTTATCCACCAAGTCCATGGTGTTCTGTATGTGGTGTTCTGAGCTGCCAACTAAAGGGATGTGTACAGACGCCAGATATTTGTAAACATTGTAAGTGACAGAGTTAATCATGCTGACAATTGGTCTTAAAGGTACACCTTGTTTGTGAATCTTAGGTAAACCATACGATGATACGATGATCATGTGAGCAGCTGGTTTTGTCTGTAAGCAGCAAACTGGTTGATCCACTCTGAGAAGGTGCTATTTATAAGACTGAGCTGAATACAGCACCTCAAACTGAGGAAGTCTTTCGGATGAAAGACGAAATGTTTCTACAATTTTTTTTTTTTTTTTTTTTTTTTTTGTATGTCCAGAGGACCAGATTTAACTTTTTTTAGATTTTTCTACCTGGATTATTAAGCATGCATCAGGATAACATACCTTTTCATTTCTATGCCGATGACTGTCATATTGAGGCACAGAGGCACACGCTCTATTCAACCTCTTCTTGACTGCCTGGCTGACATTCGGGACTGGATGGTTTTAAACTTCTTAAGTTTCAATGAGATGAAGTCTGAAGTCATATTGTTCCATCCCAGTAGCACATTAATGAACCACTGCCTTGACCTTTTCTTTCTAGCTCTATTAGAGAAACATCCATCCATCCATTTTCTTCCGCTTATTTGAAGTCGGGTCGTGGGAGTAGCAGCTTAAGTAGGGAGGTCCAGACTTCCCTCTCCCCAGCCACTTGGGCCAGCTCCTCCGGGGGAATCCCAAGGCATTCCCAGGCCAGCCGAGAAACATAGTCCCTCCAGCGTTTCCTGGGTCTTGCTCTGGGTCTCCTCTCGGTGAGATGTGTCCGGAACACCTCACCAGGGAGGTGTCGAGGAGGCATCCTAACCAGATGCCAGAGCCACCTCAACTGGCTCCTCTTGACGTGGAGAAGCAGCGGCTCTACTGAGTCCCTCCCAGATGACCGAGCTTCTCAACCTATCTCTAAGGGAGAGCCCAGACACCCTGCGGAGAAAACTAATTTCGGCCGCTTGTATCCAAGATTTCGTTCTTTTGCTCACAACTCAAAGCTCATGACCATAGATGAGCATAGGAACGAAGATCGACCGGTAAATTGAGAGCTTCGCTTTTTAACTCGGCTTTCTCTTCACACAACAGACTGGTACATCGCCCACTTCACTACAGATGCTGCACCTATCCGCCTATCAATCTTTCACTCCATTTTTCCCCTCATTCATGAACAAGACCCCAAGATACTTAAACTCCTCCACTTGGAGCAGGACCTCCTCCCCGACCCGGAGAGGGCACTCTACCCTTTTCCGGCTCAAGACCATGGCCTTGGATTTGGAGGAACTGATCTTCATCCCGGGCTGCGTCACACTCGGCTGTGAACCGCTCCAGCAAAATCTGTAGATCATGACCCGATAAAGCCAATAGGACCACATCATCTGCAAAAAACAGAGACGCAATCCTAAGGCCACCAAAACGGATCCCCTCAACATCTTGGCTGCACGTAGAAATTCTCTCCATAAAAGTTATGAACAGAATCGGTGACAAAGGGCAACCTTGGCGGAGCCCAACTCTCACCGGGAATGAGCCAGACTTACTGCCAGCAATGCGGCCCAAGCTCTGACACCGATCATACAGGGACCTAACAGCCCATATCAAAGGGCCTGGTACCCCATACTCCCAGAGTACCCCCCACAGGGTTCCCCGAGGGATGCAGTCGAATGGCTTCTCCAAGTCCACAGAGCACATGTAGACTGGTTGGGCAAACTGCCACGCACCCTCCAGGACTCTGCTGAGGGTTTAGAGCTGGTCCAGTGTTTCACGACCAGGACGAAAACCGCACTGCTCCTCCTGAATCTGAGCGTTGACTATCCGACTACCCCTCCTCTCCAAAACCCCCGAATAGACCTTACCAGGGAGGTTTAATAGCGTGATTCTCTCCCCCCCCCCCCCCCACCATAGTTGGAACACACTATACGGTCCACCTTTTTGAATAGGGGGACCACCAACCCAGTCTGCCAATCCAGGGGAACTTCCCCCAATGTCCACCCAATATTGCAGAGTCGTGTAAGTTAACACAACCCTACAACATCCAGAGCCTTAAGGAACTCGGGCGAATCTCATGAACCCCTGGGGCCCTGCCACCGAGGAGCTTTTTAACCACCTCAGTGACCTCAGCACCAGAGATTGGAGAGCTCAACCAAAAGTCCCCAGGCTCTGCTTCCTCATTGGAAGACATATTTACCTCAGCGACCACCCGAGCTGCATGCCGCTTGGACTGCCGATACCCATCAGCTGCTTCTGGGGTCCCACAGGCCAAAATGACCCAATAGGATTCCTTCTTCAGCCTGGCAGCATCCCTCGCTGCTGGTGTCCACCACCGTGTTCGAGGGTTGCCGCCACGACAGGCACCAACATCCTTGCAACCACATCTCTGGTAAGCTGCCTCGACAATAGAGGCACGGAACATGGCCCACTCGGACTCAATGTCTCCTACCTCCCCTGGAACGTGTTTGAAGTTCTCCCGGAGGTGGGAGTTAAAGCTCCGTCTCACAGGAGACTCTGCCAGACATTTCCAGCAGACCGTCACATTACGTTTGGGCCTGCCAGGTCTGACCGGCATCCTCCCTCACCATCGGAGCTAACTCACCACCATCTGAGCTAATTCACCACCAGGAAGTGGTCAGTGGACAGCTCCGCCCCTCTCTTTACTGAAGTGTCCAAGACATGCGGCCACAGATCAGATGAGATGACAAAGTCTACGGTTTAGGGAGTCCTGGTGCCAAGATCACAGATGGACACCCTTATGCTTGAACATGGTGTTCGTTATGGACAATCCATGACGAGCACAGAAGTCCAAGAGAACACCACTCGGGTTCAGATCAGGGGGGCCGTTCCTTCCAACCACACCCCTCCAGGTCTCACTGTCATTTCTCACGTGAGCGTTGAAGTCCCCCTATAGAACAAGGGAGTCCCCAGGAGGTGCACTCTCCAGTACCCCCTCCAAGGACTCCAAAAAGGGTGGGTAATCTGAACTGCTGTTTGGTGCATAAGCACAAACGACAGTCAGATCATCCTGAACATGATCGTCACTGACACGAGGTCTCTGTCGATGGTTGAAGACGAAGGCTTCACTACAATAATCCACACTTTTAATCCAGGTTACAATAATCCACACTTTTAATCCAGGTTACACTCTTGCCTCAAGGATACATTTTACAAAGTAGCTACATATTGTGCAGGTATAAAGTATACATTTGTATATATTTTTGTGTACATTTTTTTTAAAGCTATTTGACTAACTTTTGTTTTTTATTATTCAATATTTTACTAACAGAATAGTAAAATAGCAACCTGTTTTTTGTGTGAATTTCTTTGTCAGTCAAATGTTAAATTTTGGAATAAAGGGGTGGAAATTAAAACTTTTTTTTTTTTTTGGATTCATCGATTAATCAAAAAAAATAATCGGCAGATGAATCGATTATTGACATAATCGTTAGTTGCAGCCCTACACAAGTGAACATAGGGTTACCGTGACTACAAATTGCAATTTGTTGGCCTTTCTTTTGGAATTTTTTTTTAAATCAAAAACATGAGATTTACAATTGAAATTAAGTGAAGAAAATGTGACCTTTGCAAATATAAATTACAGTAGCTCATTTTTTCTTTATTTATTTCACTTATCATATTTTATAATTATTTAAACAGCCTCACCAGGCAGAGATTTCAAGATTTTATGTATCGTACCTGCTCTGTTGAAGTGTGTGACAAGGGTCTTTGTGTCCAAAGCTGTTTATCAGCTTGCTTCCAGAGCTAACAGCTTCCTGTGTTAGGTAGAAAAATAAAATAAAATTAAAGACAAACAAAAAGCTTAGTGCTACTTCTTGTGCCATGCTTTCCAAAACAGTTATTGAATAAAGGATTTACTTATGTAGGTAAACATAAATGTTTTAAAACCTGTTAAAATATACCAGAATGCAGGAAATAGAAACTACTTTATTAAAAAAGTTATGGGGGAGGACCCACACACCTCGCACCAATATGTCCCCCCTACAATAATTCTAATGCTAATACCCACTGTGTTGTTCAAGCCAAGAACCATTGTCAACACTGGGGGGGCTAAGGCCCCTAAAAACGTCTTCTAGAATCGCCCCTGGTGTGAGAAAATGAACTGAGAAAAATCAACTCTTGGCCTAAAATTTAACACAACATAATTGTACACATCATATCTTAAATCTAAAACTAAAACAATTATTATAATGTATGTGCAACCAATCTTTCATATAAAAACTGGGATATTTTTTACCGGAGAATGCTTTCACTAACGAGTTTGTTGTTGTAATTGCATGGCTTGCGTTCGACAGTAACTATTTACACAATAAAGTGATGGTTATTCATGTTTTCCTCGATTTCAGTATCCAGCAGGACATCACAATATAAAAATAGAGATATTTTTACCGGAGAATGCGTGCACTTTAACCAGGAAGGGTTCGTTTTATTTTGTTCAACATTACAAACAGCGATAGATAATGAAAAATTTAACCTAAAAACCCACATAACAAAGCAGAGCATACTTTTTAAATGATAAGGGACAAGGTGGAGAAAAATGCGCTGTTTGAGTCTGTTTATTTACTGACGGTAAACAAAGCAGACGTTTAAACGTTCTAACGTTTAAAGCAGCACAGCACCAATACAACTCTCGTGAAGTTCAGTGTTATTTGACACTTTCCTGCCCGTTCTGTGAGTTTAATAGACAGACAGTTACTTCTTACCTTGCGTTGCAAACTATTTTCAGCCACTCGGCTTCTTTCCTGGAGACTTTGCTGCTCCTCACACCCTCTCGGTGAAAAGCTACAGCTGGAACAGTTGACTTCTGGGCAGTGTAGTTCTTTTGACTTGTGTTAAAGTGAAGGCTTACAGAAAGAAAACTACAAAGTAGTTGCACCTGTGTTTTATTTTATTTTATTTTTTTGGTTTCATTTTCATGTTTGGTTATTGGTCAGTTCCCGCTCATGTCTGCTCCCGTTAGCTTTCAGTCCGGTCACGTCCCGGTCACGTGAGTTATAATGAGATTGATTCCGATCCCGCCGGAATCGTGCCGGAATCACGTGACCCACGGTACCCCCGAAAAAATGGTATCCTCTACTCCAGAGTGGAAGAGTGTCCAACCCCTCTCAAGGAAACAGGTTCCAGAGCCATGTGTCGAGGTGAGTCCGACTATTTCTAGCCGGAACCTCTCAACCTCACACACCAGCTCAGGCTCCTTCCCCATGAGAGAGGCGACATTCCACCTTCCAATAGCCTGCTTCTTTAGCCAAGGATCAGACCGCCAAGGTCCCTGCCCTCGGCCACCACCCATCCCACATTGCACCCGACTCCTTTGGCCCCTCCCACAGATGGTGAGCCCATGGAAAGGGGAACCCACACCTCCTCTTCGGGCTGTGCCCGGCCAAGTTCCACGGGTAAAAACCCAGCCACCAGGCGCTTGCCAGCGTGCCCCACCTCCAGGAAGAAAGAGAAACAAAGAGTCACTAATGTAGTGAACTAGGCCTCCGATCAAAACCTGCCTCTGAAGACCTTCATGGGACAGGAACTGTTATTTCATTGATTTGAATCCAGAAATACAAATTAGCTCATCCAGAGACTTTCTAATTGTATCCTGAACTAATCAATTGAAAGAACACCGTCTTTTTTATATTATCATTACTATTTTACAATATCTTGATAATCAAAAGTATGTTTAGTTCATACCATTTTTAAATGTTGAAGTGAACCACTCATTTTAAATCAACTGTGAAACAGTATTAATGATTTTTTAATCCTCATTCAAATTAGAAATCAAGTTAAATGTCTATTTTACAAAGTAATTATGCATTTTTTGATCTTCTGTCTGAAATGAGAAGGAGTGATGTCGGTTAAAAGTCGGAGACAGTCCAAAACAAGTTGTTGGAACAAGCTGTCGTGTTTTTAAAGCTCTCGGACAATAAACAAGAGAACTGGCACCTGCGGTGTTTCTCACTTCGTCAAAACATTTCTCTGTCTGTTCCTAAACATTTCTGATGTTTTCTCGACTTGTAAAAACCCTTTGACGTCACTAAAACCACACCCCTTTTGGTTCCTTCAACCAATCAGGACTTACTAAAAGTGACCGGAAGCAGAACTCTTTAAAAGTCGACACTTCCTGGAACTGTTAGTTCAGTTAGTTCTTCTGGTTCTGAAGGAGTTCGGCTGGAGTTCCTCTGAGTTCTTCTGAAGTTCTTCTGAGTCTCTTGGAGTAATGTGGAGTAGTTCTGGAGTTTTTCCACTGCTGAGTGGAACTTCGGACTCAGTTTTCCAGGCTGATGGAGTCATCCATCTCTGCAGGAGCCACGACGCCGCGCTGTGGCTCCACCCGGCGAATGCCCTATAACTACTGAGGAAGTTTGTTCTGTGGAACGGATTATCTCATGACTTCTGCCGAGTCGCAGCCACCCTGAGGAGACGCTGAAAGGTAGCGTGCCAGGGACCTCTTGACCGCAGCTGACCCATTCTCCGCAAAGGTAAAGAGTCGTCACTGGCTTCACTACAAGTGTGCCACGGCGAGCTGCGTTTGAGAGGAGCGTGTTGTTCTGGTCTACAGACATACATCTTCCTCCACATTTTCTCTCCATTTAAACTTCTTCATTTCTCATCTTTAAACTTCTATCTTGCCAGTAATTAATCCAGATGCCTTCAGAAATGTCTGTTGTTTTTGTTAAGTAAAACGTGCCAAGTTTTATTAATCAGAAACAGATCAGTCTAATCAAGTGTACAATGTTTTGATGTTAAATTTTGATTCTGTTAATAAATGACCACATTTATTTTGATGGGTCAAAGAAAATTAACGTCTCATGTCACTGATTAAACCATCTACGCACAGTACCCTGTCACATATCTGTCAAGTAGCTCGAAAAAGAGAGAACCCGTTATTAAAATATGACTGTAGTGGAGCTCTGAAGCTAACCAAGCTAATCGAGCCTTTTAGCACACTACACTAATCTGGGAGTGATAATGGACCCTTCCTTAAAACTTAACAATCACATAAACATGATTTTTAAATCCTGTTTTTTTCAGCTTAGGCAGCTGTCTAAGCTGAAGCCCATACTGTTCAAAAAGAATCTTGAGATAGTGATCCATGCATTCATAACATCCAGGCTCAATTACAGCAATGCACTTCTGTTTGGAATCAGTCAGACCTCCATTGCACATCTACAACTGGTCCAAAATGCTGCAGCCCGATTTTTACTTGGTACAGGCCATAGAGAGCACATTACTCCAGTTTTTGGCCTCCCTGCACTGGCTACACATTCACTTTCGGATCCAGTTCAAAATACTCATGTATGTTTTTAAATCACTGAACAGTTCTGCCCCATCTTATTTCAATGATCTTCTGCAGCCATATGTCCCACCGCGCTCTCTGAGGTCAGCAGACCAGATGCTTCTTTCAGTTCCAGGAACCCGTTGTAAGCTCAGAGGTGACAGGGCTTTCTCTGTTGCAGGTCCAAGACTGTGGAATGAGTTGCCTCTGCATGTCAGGCAGGCTCCCACACTCAGTCTTTAAGTCTCGCTTGAAAACCCACTTTTATTCCCTTGCCTTTGACACACTGTGATTTGTTTTGATTCTGTCTGTAGTCTACAGTGTTGGCCATTTAGTTATCTGCTGCTATTTGTCTTTATATTTTTATTTTATGTTTTCCTGTCTGCTGTGCTTGTTTCTGTTGTACAGCACTTTGGTTGGCCTTGTTGCTGTTTTAAGTGCTCTATAAATAAATTGGTATGGTATGGTATTTTATGGTATAATGGTAGAAAAGATGTTAAAACAAAAAAGGAAACCTGAAAAAGGAAATATAAGGTCAGAGATTACATGGAGGTGAACAGTTTTAATCCATCACCAGGATGGGTCTGGACAACCTGTCAAAAATGATTAATAGATACACAGATGAACATTTATTTGAGGCAAAGAAAAGAATATTTGACTTAAAAGTTTAAACACCATCCATGTAAAAACCTCTCCTTATCTAATTCTGGTACAAGTTTGGGCCCCGCATCCTTCTGCAGTTTCTTGCCAAATGTCCAGCCTTCCCACATGTCCAACAATAAAACTGGCCCAATGACATTCGTACTCCAGACCTAATCTCCCCGTTTCCACTTCTAACTCCACCCCTGTATGATGCACATTGGTAGGTTATTTGTTCCACTTGGAAAACTCCTACATCTGATTCCAGGGGTGGGCATACAGCTGTCATCTGGGCCATTTTTTGTTCCCTACATTTCTTCTTCTTTTCCTTGACTCTCTCTCTCTCTTCGGTCTCTCAGTTGCTTTGTAACCAGCTGCTGGTTTGCCGCTTTAAATAAACGTGTTTCTTCTTCATGTCTCTGATCTTGTCTCTTTGTGGGTTATTAATGTAGCTACCAAAGGCATCAGGCTCAGTAATTCCTGCACCAGTTTCATCTCTGCAATCCCACCCTGTAATTCCCTCACCTCGTTTGTAATGGTATTGTTAGAGCTGGGCTCTACACCCAAACTAAGCAGGTCACCTGTCACTACGTCTGGTTCTTCACCCCTCACCTCATCTGTTGCTTCATTTCTATCCTCCTCCTTCAGTCGTTCCCTGTCTCCTTCAATGTCAAGAGTTTTTTCACCTTCCCCTATATTCAGCACAGGCATTTGGATTAAGGCAGGGTCACTTGGGCTAACCTCCACATGTTTGCTGTTCAATGTTTGTAGTCTAAGCTCAGGGTGGGATTTAGCTACTCCTAACAAAGTTTGTACCTCCTTATAAGGGCCTATCATGGTCCCTAAGATTGAGAGTGTATGTTTTAGGTGTAAATTGTGTGCAGGGAGGTCGGTTCATCTCACCTGTCCCCATGTGGGTAGGATCACCTGTTTCTTCAGTTCCCTCCAAGCTTGGTGCTATGCTATGCTATGTCACCTGAACAGCCTCCTTCAATTTGTCCTATTGGGTCTGAAAAAAGTTACTGAGATAAAATGTTGTGAGTTTCAAAAAATCCCATGCCTGCATTGTCTCTTTAAGAGCCTTGCCCCTTGTCAGCAACCTTGCACTGTCAGATCTTGTAAGTGCTAGTGACATAAGATTCCTTATCGTAGTCAGATAACAATCCTGCTGTACAATATTTAGTGCAGGGCCTCTCAAATCTCCAAAAAACACCCTCAGCAGTAAGTTTTTCTTCCCATTTATCAAATGTTTTAATTTGTTGTTTAGACTCCTGAAGAGAGTGGGAGCTACGAAGCTTGTTTTTCCCAGCTTCCATATAGGCTCCTAAAGAGCCCTCTGTCAGCTGGTCACCCATTTCTTATAACCCTGGTCAAAGATAAATGGTAAATGGACTGTACTTATATAGTGCCTTTCTATCTGATCAAGATACTCGAAGTGCTTTACACTACAATCTGGGCCCTCATTTACCCATTCACACAGTACTACCAGATCTCTACAAAGGTAATTGAACAAATCATTCTAAAGAGACTAATCAGAGCTTTATCACATTCATACACTGATGGGACACACATCGAAAGCAATGAGGGGTTCATTGTATTGCTCAGGGACACTTTGGCATGTGACTGCTGGTGGATTCGAACCCCCAACTCTTGCATTGGAGGACGACTGCTCTAACCACTCAGCCACAGCCACCAATGAAACACAGATTTTCCTTTTGTTTTGACTAAAGAAGTCAGTGTTAGCTTAAGAAAACACACACACACACAATATTTTTTTATCAGCCCTCCAAGGCTATAGACTTATACAACACATTTTACCTCTTTAAAAAAAAAAAAAAAAATCTCTAAATGTCCCTCACTGCCTACTCTAAAAAGCTAACCTGACCCTATTTCTACTCTAATAGCTTCACAACATTTTACAGGTCTCTCTTGGACTTCTTCATGTCTCTCTTGGACTTCATACCTTGTATTATAGGTGTTTATGTTAAAGATCCTCCCGTTTCAAGAGCACAGCTGCAAACAACATGTTGTTTACCGCTGTGCCGTTGACCAGTCGGCATCCAACTGCAAACCTAAAGGGGGCTATCACAAAACAGGATCCCTAGGCCGACAACCTCTTTCAGAGAGTTAGCAAAGCTCCCCACAAGCACCCAAAACCCAGTAGAGTTTCTTCGAACTGTCAGACGACCAACACCTCTTAACGCTTTCTCGACATCTAAGTTTTAACACGTTTCTAGTAAACAGCAGTGGGCAGTTACATCCAGAACGTCTTCGGACTGTACATGCTTCCCGTGAAGATTTTACCATTAGCAAAAATGACGTTACAATCTCCACGTGGGGCTTCAAACCTGCAGTCACGCCCTTTAATTTTATCTATAATCAAACAAAAGTTTATGTACGGGCTTTTAAATCAACCAGACAATTCTTATTTTTAGGGAAAAATTTGCGTTTTGCGTGTTCATAACGTTCACGGACCACTTCCAGTTAGCGATGTTGCTAACGCTTACGGCCTGCTCCCCCATGCGCCCAGGCGAAAAAACGCCACATATATAAACTTTTACGTCCGATAATTACATTCACAAAATCACGTATTATACTGTAACGTTCTACTGCCTTTCGGTAAACTGCGAGCACAGGACCGAAAACAGAGCAGCCTATCAGTCCTTAAGGGACACGCAGAAATTAGATTTAATAGGTTTCCTGCTTTCCTCATGAGATGTTAATAGCCAGCTCATACAGTCTGCGCAGACTCGGTCACTTGCCGCTGTGTCACCATTAAACGATAAGAAACGAGCTACCACTTCTAAAGACGGGAGCGGGTCACGGCACCAACTGTTACAACAGGAGCTGGATATGGGTCATGGGTCACTGCAGCCATCTGTTGCTAGCTGTGGGCCTCAGGCCTCATCAGACCCCAGGTCCGCCCCCAGCTCACGCTGTCTCCCCGTCTCGGATCCTTCTCGGAAACAGCAACTCACTCTATTAAATAAATCAAGGAAACGCTAATTCAGTTTTACCATTTGTATTAAGATCAAGGCAGGGTTTTTTTTTCCTCCCTGGCTCTGATTGAGGTGGCTGCTTCTGTCTTTCCTCCCGTTTTTCCTTCCACCTGTTCTGCTCTCTGTGTGTCTGAAGTGCCTGGTTTACCTCTCCCGAATATAAATTAAGAAGATTATGGATTTGGTATCATGGGCGTTCAACTCTATTGATAAGATTTTTTCATCAAAGTGACAAGGTCCTGGAGAACTGGCATGTCCAGCTGAGACTCATGCTGTGGGATATGTCATGGATCCGTGGGGAGTGTGGCAGCTGATGTGCCTCTCAGTTCTGTCTCAGGAGGATGTTGAAGACGTTTACATATTTGGAATTATGATAGCAGGGACTCTGCTTTTTGGCATCGGCGGGGCTCTGTTTTATCGACTTTTGAAGAAGACATCGGCAGCAGTTTCCGCCATGGAAAAGCTTCCGAGTCAGTGTGAAGGTTTGGTCCATGCAGTAGGAACTTTAAATCATCTGGTTTACGAGCTAAACCGTAAGGTGGAGGCGATTTATGAGAATCGCAGGCCACCTGCGGCTTCTGGGACTTGTCAGCGTGGTGGGTTTGACCTTTAAGGAGACTCTTAGCATGGATCAGTGGAATGGAATCCCACAATTAGGCATTTTCGGAACCAGAACGCCCAGATGGACTTAAGGCTGGAAAAAAGTAATCTGTCTGCCTGAAGAAAAACAAGAATCAAGTTTATCTAAATCTGACTCCCGACGGCCTCGGAGATGGACCGACTATCAAATTTCTCATGGGACATGGGTAACCAAGGACAAAAGCTTCATCTATCTCCACCCCGAGAACTTTCTGTGCAAGCTTATCAGAACTGCTGGCTGAAACAGCATCTTCAGAAACTGTGGCTGATCTGAAAAAACGCTCATGGACAACTCTCAACACCTTTATCAATTGCAAATGTAATCATGTTTTAATTGAGCTGCTGGTAGAGTTTTTTTTAATGTCTCAAATCGTGTCCTGATAGACAAGATGGGAAGATATTTTTTTTGTAATACCACTATCTACCCTCATGTTTCTCCCCTTTTCCAATCTCAAATATATTATTCTGAATAAGAATAAGAAAAGGCCACACTTTCTATATTTGCAGCTTCGTGCACTCCGCCCATCTTTTGGACGACTGTACGTACATGTTCGCGTTGTATCTCGGTGCAATGCCAATAAAGTTTATTCTGATTCTTCTGAAAAGGTTACAGTTTACAGCGATGGCCGTTTTTGGTGCACAACGAGAGATCAGGAACCGGAAGGGCTGGATGTCCCATTGCACTCCAGATTTATAGGCCCTGGACTCCTCCTTCGTCGAAGGGGAGCACAACCTAACCATGTATGAGGGGGAGTGACTAAGTATGGTCTCTTTTAGATCTTATGTGAGTTAACGTAAGGAAAAAAAGAGACGGTGCTTAAAAAACCTTTCTGCGTGATGTACCAAGTAAATACTATTCCTTGACGGATATTGAATCCCTGGGAGACTCTTTCTAGAGTTGCTGGCCCTATTTAAACCAGTCAGAACCAGGTCATAATTTCATTATAATTCTGTCTCTGAGCAGATCAAAAAACCCAGGGTCAGTCTAAATAAATTTACTAACAGGAAAAGTGGGTAAAGATAATGGATGGATGGATGACTAACGGTGTCACTACTGAAAGTGAACTCTGGTTTCAGAGGAAGTGCAACAGATGTTGCTGCTGCCATTTGCGCTTGTAAAAAATAAATTTCAGGTTTATTAAAATGTGATCACATAAACAGTATGAAATTTTGAGATTAGCTGTTTAAGAGTTGCAGCAATCCACTTTGGTCTCAGTTACGCTTTAACTATCCATTAAATCCATTCAGAATTGAACACCATTTCTCCAAACTGAGATCCTTCAAAAAATAAAAACAATTACTGCGGGTTAGATAGTGATTGTTCAAAACATTTCTTTGAAACTCCAACATGTCCAAAGTATTCCTTTAAGAAATATTTTAAAATGTATGTTACAATTTGGTTAAGTTTTTTTGTTTTAATTTGTTTGTATGGTCAGATAAATAGAAGTGTTTTAATATTTAAATAACTGTGCTGTATTACAGACCTGTGAAGGTGATTCGCCTCCTTGCAAGAGACACAGTGGAAGAGATTATGTATTCTCGTGCTGTATCCAAACTACAGCTCACCAACACTGTGATCAAAGAAGGACGCTTCTCTTTACTGGACCAAGCACAGTCCGCTGCAGCAGGACTGCAGGTTTGACTAATTTACAAAACACCACACTGTCAGTTTTTCCTTTCACTTTTTTCAAACCTTCTGATCAAATACAGTATATGTTCTGCTCCAAACAGCTGAGTGAGATCTTGAAGTTTGGGATAGATAAGCTCTTATCATCAGATGAGAGCTCAATACGGGAAATAAAACTGGAAAAGATCCTTGGCTCATCACGTGGTGGTCAGTGGATGGATGATGAGGACTTGTCACTTCTCGAAGAAGAAGAGGAGGAGGAGGCGGAGAATGGATCTGAATCTGAACTGCAGAGTATGTTTTAGATTAAGATTTTTTTTTTTTATGACTTAAGCTTTATTGCCTTTCCATAAAGATAAAATACATTGCAATTCCACATGTAACATAGCACACGCTAAACTGTGGTTAGTCCTTGTGAATTCTCTAGAGTAAATGTCCAAAACAATTATCAAAGATTACTTAATAACGCAAACATATATATATATATATATATATTATATAATGGTGATAAATAAACAAAACTAAGTTAACACCAACAAAAAATAACACAGATACAGTAATAATGCCCTATAACCCAGCTACATTTAGATAATTCTAGCAGTACAGGATAGTCAGAAATTCAAATCAAGTTGGATCTGGAGATGCCATTTAACCCATATGTGAAAAGTAGTGGGACCGCTTTCTGTTGTATTCCTCCACTTTATTCAGCAATCTATAAAATAATATCTCTAGGGCAGCAAGTTGGCCCAGGGAGCTATACCAATGAGTTGGAGAGGGGATAGCTGGGCCCCTCCACTCTCTCATAAACAGCTTCCTCCCCAACAATGGCTGTATGCACCCATTGAGAAAGAGAGGAAGGCAATTGGCCCAATAATGAAGGAGCTCCGAGAACATAGAACCTGCTGCAAAGAGGTATATGTGCCAACAATTTTTTCTAAAATTTTGTGAACTGATGACCAATAATCTTGGATTTTTGGACACTCCCAAAGCATATGTACCAATGTTCCCTTATCCTCCTGACATTTCCAACAAGGCAGGGTATCTATTAAACCCACCCTGTACAGTCTGTATGGTGTCCAGTATATTCTGTGTAGAGTCTTAAGTTGTACCAATCTTGTTTTAAGTTCCCTTGACATTTTCTTACCATTCTTAAGAATAGAATTCCACTCTTCATCTGTGATACTAAGGTTTAGATCTGTTTCCCAGGATCTCTTAATTCAATTCAATTCAAAAATACTTTATTAATCCCAGAGGGAAATTAAATGTTGTTGTAGCTCATTTTCCTTGTTTCATAAAATAGTTGTTCTAGATGTTGATGGTTGTGGGCGGGAAGGATCTCTTGTGATGGTCCGTCTTATAGCAGATCTGAAAAAACTGGCCACAGATGTTGATCCGTTTACTTGCACTTGGTTGGCCTCCTGGGCTTCAGGATCACCTGAATGTTGGGCAGAAATCCTCCCAGGGCAATGGCCACTCCTCCCAGCAGCTTGTTGAGCTTCTCATCACTGCGGACAGCCAACTGTAGGTGCTGATGGACGATCCTGTCCTTCCGCTGTCATGAGCCGTGTTTCCTGCTAGTTCCAGGATCTCAGTGGTCAGGCACTCGAGCACAGTTGAGCTTTTGAGATGTTAATCAGCTGCTGTTGGTTGTAGAAACTGCCTTGTTGCCATGGTTACGCATCATAACAAATGTCCAAAACTAAAAAAGTTTTAGTAAAAATCCTTCCAGCTGCACAGCATCTGATACCAGAGGAAACAATCATCCAAAAAATGTGATTTACATCCAGAAAAAGAGGAATTAAAGTTTCCAAAAGCAAAATCTCAGAATGAAAGTAACAGAGCTGCTCCAACATGCAGCCACCTGGAGCGGCGCAATTCTAGAACCAAGAGACAATATATTAGGATCCAAGGCTGTCGTCAACTTTTTATTATAAACTGAGGCTTCATGCCCATGACCAAACACCTTTTTTATATTGTCCAGTGTATTACATACAGGAACAAAAAGGGAGGAACCAAAAGTGTTAATCTATAAAGGTCTTAATTGGAGATATTTCCAAAAATCTTGTCTGGGTAAGTTAAATTCTCGAACCAATGTTTTAAAGGATTTTAATGAGCCATTCTCATATGAATGGCCTATTACACAGATCCCCCTTTGAAACCAGGACTTCCAAAAAAAAAGGTGGGGGGGGGTTACCTATGCAGAGCTTGGGATTATATGGAACACCAAAAATGCTCAAAATTAAATAAATTAATAAAGCATTATGAAATAAGTATCTAAGCTCATTATTATGAAAATTTTTCATTTTTATTCTTTCATAATTGTGTTTTCCATGATGGCTTATTTATTTCGTAATTGTGTTGTTTATGATAGCTTATTCATTTCATAATGGCATTTTTCATAATGGCTATTTTATATCATAATGCCTCTTTTCAGCAGAATGAGCTGTCAATCAACATCGGTGGGTTGGACCTTCACGCCCACTGGCTGATCCTTCACATTCATTAGTTTTCCTGAATACCTGCTCACTCACAGACATAATTTAGAGCTAATTAGATATAATATATAATTTAGAGCAAACAAATAATAGTTTTAATGTGCTAATCTTGTTAATTCAAAGAACTAAACCGTGTGTCTGAAAAACTTCTTCAGTCTGAGGTGCTGTATTTAGCTGTCTTACAAACAGCACCTTCTCCTAGCGGATTGACCAGTTTGTTGGTGACATTCAAAACTAGCTGTTCACATGATCAAGGAGGACCATCAGCCTAACAGTGGATCATTAGCACCCTGATGGCTGCTTGCTATTCACAGGAGGCTGAGTGATACTAGCAATAACAGCAGATGTGAAGGCTCAGCCAGTGGGCATGCTGGCCCAACCCACTGACGTTGATTGAGAGCTGAAGTCATTCTGCTAAAAAGAGTCTTTATGAAATAAATGAGCCGTTGTGAAAAAAGGCCATTATGAAATAAATAAGCTATCACGGAAAACACAATTATGAAATGAATAAGCCATGAAAAACACAATTATGAAATAAATAAGCCATCAAGAAAAACACAATTACGAAATAAAATAATAAAAGTGAATATTTTTCTTATTTCATAATGTTTTATTTATTTATTTAATTTTGAGCATTTTGGTGTTCCATAGGAGGCAGCACGGTGGCGCAACTGGTAGAGCTGCTGCCTCTCAGCGAGCAGGTCCCTGGTTCAAACCCCGGTCCAGGGGCCTTTCTGGGTGGAGTTTGCAGGTTCTCTTCGTGCATGCGTGGGTTTTCTCCGGGTACTCCGGTTTCCTCCCACAGTCCAAAAACATGCATGTTAGGCTGATTGGTAACTCTAAATTGTCCCTAGGTGTGAGTGAGAGAGTGAATGGTTGTTTGTCTTGTTTGTCTCTATGTGTCCCTGTGATGGACTTGCGACCTGTCCAGGGTGTACCCTGCCCCTCGCACAGTGATTGCTGGACATGGGCACCAGCGACCCCCGTGACCCAAAATGGAATAAGCGGGTAAAGAAAATGGATGGATGGATGGATGGTGTTCCATAGGATTATGCCAAACATTGGCAGATTTATTGAGATGTAGGTTGAATTAAAAAAATTGAGTAATTTTTTTCCCACAACACTTTCATATAGGAGAGAACAGGATGCGACTGATTCTGAGGGGCAAGGTTAATTGATAAACAGCTAGACAGTGCAAATGGCATACACGATACAGTCTCAAGAGCGAACCAAGGCGAAGCTCTATCAGGACAGAAAAGAATGTGCCAAATGCCTGAGAGAAAAGGCATAATGGTAGTTAAGCATATTTGGCATACCTAACCCCCGTTGTCTACTGGTCTTTGTGGTGTTTGCAAATTCAGTCTGGGCTTATTTTTACTCAATAAAAATAAATTACATAGCTTATCAAACTGTTTAAAATATATTATAGGAACGTGTACTGGTAAAGCCTGTAGTAAATAGTTAAATTTGGGAATACAGATCATTTTGACAACATTTACCTTCCCCCACATGGAGAGATATAATTGATTCCAACGCTCTACATCCACCTTCAATCTTTCTAGCAATGGTTCAAAATTCATCTTAACCAAATCTGTAAATTGGGGTGGAAAAGTTATTCCAAGGTATTTCATACCACTCTTGGGCCATGAAAACATGCCAACTGGAAATACATTTTTAGGGCAAAATGCAGTGAGTGCGAAAGCCTCCTATTTTGTCCAATTGACCTTATAGCCTAAAATTTCTAAAATATTTTAATTAAAGAGAGCAAAGTAGGGAGGGAATTCACTAGATCTGACATAAAAAGAAGAATATCATCAGCATACAACATAATTTTATGACAGCTGTGTCCTATGGTAATATCTGGAAGATTGAAGTCTTTTCAAATAGCAACTGCCAGTGGTTCCAGGGCTAATGCAAAGATTTGATTCAGTTCAATTCTGTTTATTTATGTAGAGCACAAAGTTGTCTCAGGGCACTTTACAGAAACATTCACATATATAAAAGCCAATTAGTAAAGTTCTCTATCTAAGGAATCCAGCAGACAAGTTGAATCTTGGCTTCGGTACAGTCTCCCATCCTGAGCAAGCACATTGGCAACAGTGGAAAGGAAAAACTCCCTTTAAAAAGGAAGAAACCTCCAGCAGAACCAGGCTCAGGACAAGCGGCCATCTGCTTTGACCGGCTGGTTTGAGAGGACAGAAAGGAGAGACAAACGAACACAGAATGTTAGGTCCAGATATAGGTCCAGGTGTACCTGAAAGACAAAAAAAAAAACATGTTAAGGATAGAAAAAATAATTACAAATACAAAACAGGTTGAGCAGAGTAAGTAAAGACAGTAGCAGAGTGAAAAGTGTGGTCAGTTTGTCCTCCAATAGTCTAAGCCTATAGCAGCATAACTGAAGCCCCAGTATACTCCCGCGTACGTACACGTGTGCATAGGGTTCAGACTTGATACTCGAGCATACACCCTGAGCAGCTGCAGAGCAGCTTCACAGACAAGGGGTGTTTACCTTCGGGACAAATTGAGATCGCTGATTGGTCATTTGCTGACACGCCTGCTGGATTGATAGACAGGTCGGGAAAAACAAAAAAACGAGTTCTTGCAGCCTCACCCGCAGTGGTGTTGTGTGTTTAAATGTTGTTAATAAAAAGATCTTAAAAAAAAAAAAAAAACAGGGAGCGCTGGCTCTGCAGCCAACACATCAGACCAACCCACCAGGAAATCTCCAGACCCTCCCACAGCCATGTTGGACCTGAGTTTAATTCGCTCGTGACAAATTCCTTAATTTCTCACCATTTCAGTCATGGAGTCAACGGAGGAGGAAGAGATCACTTGCCTCTTGGCAAAAAAAACAAAAAGGCCAGATAAGGGATGAAGAAAGGGAATTTAATATATTGGTGTCGCATACAAAACAGTCCATCGCTGTGCAGTTTATTGTGCGACACCGCATATGCGTACGCGATCGTAAAAATTGAGCTTTTCACGGACATGCCCTGGGGGGTACGCTCATATCTCCGCGTACGTACATGCGTACCTCCGCATATGGATGTACGCAGGAGTATACTGGGGGCTTAAGGGACAGCTCAGGAAACCCAAGCCAACCTTAACTATAGGATTTAGCAAAAAGAAAAGTCTTGAGCCTAGTTTTAAAACTGGATAATGTGTCAGCCTCACTGACAGAGATGGGAAGTTGGTTCCACAAGAGAGGAGCCTGATAACTGAAAGCTCTGCCTCCCATTCTGTTTTTGTAAATTCTAGGAACCACAAGTAAACCTGCAGCCTGAGAGCGAAGTGCTCTCTTAGGAAAATATGGAACAATAAGATATGTAATATACAAACTGGATTCCAAAAAAGTTGGGACACTTAACAAATTGTGAATAAAAACTAAATGCAATGATGTTGAGATCGCAAATGTCAATATTTTATTCGTAATATAACATAGATGACAGATCAAAAGTTTAATTTGAGTAAATGTAACATTTTAAAGGAAAAATATGTTGATTCAAAATTTCACAGTGTCAACAAATCCCAAAAAAGCTGGGACAAGTAGCAGTAAGTGGCTGGAAAAAGGAAATTGAGCATATAACGAACAGCTGGAAGACCAATTAACACTAATTAGGTCAATTGACAACATGATTGAGTATAAAAAGAGCTTCTCAGAGTGTCAGTGTCTCTCAGAAGACAAGATGGTAAGAGGATCACCAATTCCACCATTGTTATGCAGAAAGATAGTGCAGCAATACCAGAATGGTGTTACCCAGCGTAAAATAGCAAAGACTTTTAAGTTATCATCATCAACCATGTATAGCATCATCAAAAGATTCAGAGAATCTGTAACAATCGCTGTGCATAAGGGTCAAGGCCGTAAAACTCTACTGGATGCTCGTGATCTCCAGGCCCTTAAACGTCACTGCACCTCAAACAGGAATGCCACTGTCAAGGAAACAGAATGGGCTCAGGAATACTTCCAGAAAGCATTGTCAGTGAACACAATCCACCGTGCCATCCGCCGTTGCCAGCTGAAACTCTACAGTGCAAAGAGGAAGCCATTTCTAAGCAAGCTCCACAAGCTCAGACGTTTGCACTGGGCCAGGGGTCATTTAAAATGGAGTGTGGCAAAATGGAAGACTGTTCTGTGGTCAGATGAGTCACGATTTTAAGTTTTTTATGGAACTAGGACGCCATGTCATCCGGACCAGAGAGGACAAGGATAGCCCAAGTTGTTTTCAACGCTCCGTTCAGAAGCCTGCATCACTGATGGTATAGAGTTGCATGAGCGCTTGTGGCATGGGCAGCTTGCATGTCTGGAATGGCACCATTAATGCAGAGAACTATGTTCAGGTTCTAGAACAACATATGCTCCCATCTAGACGTCATCTCTTTCAGGGAAGACCCTGCATTTTTCAACACAATAATTCCAGACCACATTCTGCAGCAATCACAACATCATGGCTACGTAGGAGAAGGATCCGGGTACTGAAATGGCCAGCCTGCAGTCCAAATCTTTCACCTATAGAGAACATTTGGCGCATCATAAAGAGGAAGGTGCGACAAAGAAGGCCCAAGACGATTGAACAGTTAGAGGCCTGTATTAGACATGAATGGGAGAGCATTCCTATTTCTAATCTTGAGAAACTGGTCTCCTCTGTCTCCAGACGTCTGTTGAGTGTTGTAAGAAGAAGGGGGGATGCCACAAAGTGGTAAAAATGGACTTGTCCCAACTTTTTGGGGATTTGTTGACGCCATGAAATTTGGAAACAACAGATTTTTCTCTTAAAATGATACATTCTCTCAGTTTAAACTTTTGATCTGTGATTTGTGTTCTATTCTGAATAAAATATTAGATGTTGGCACCTCCACATCATTGCATTCCATTTTTATTCACAATTGGTTTAGTGCCCCAACTTTTTTGGAATCCGGTTTGTAAGATTGAGTCAGGTTGTTGAGAGCTTTGTAGGTTAGAAGTAGGATTTTGAATTAAATTTTGGATTTGACAGGGAGCCAATAAAGAGAAACTAAAACTGGAGATATATGATCTCTCCTACTAACTCCAGTTAAGTCTCCGGCAGCAGCATTTTAGATCAAATGATGACGTTTTAAAGAAGTATTTGGACACTCAGATAATAAACCAAAAGCAGCAGCCATAGCTAAGCTAATGCTAGCAAGAGCTAGCAATGCCAGCAGAGCCAAATACACAAATAAAATAGAGAAGTGTTGAAAGAATAAATGTGTTTAAGCACTATCCAACAGTAGAAAAGCAACTGTACTAAGTGTGTTTGTGAACTAGAATGAAAAACTGTGCAAAAGACAGATGAATCCAGAAAACGGAGACGACTCGAGCAAACAATTCACTCGAGCTACCAACAGATAAACAAGAAGTGACACAAACGTCTCACAACGAACGTGCAACGTCACCAGACCAGCTCACAGCCAAGAGTAAAGGAAACAGATGGTCACCCTGTCTGGTGCTTCTTTTAAGTTCAAATGATGGGCCAATTACTCCATTTGTGAGAACAGATGCAATGGCCAAACATGTACAGGTCCTTCTCAAAAAATTAGCATATTGTGATAAAGGTCATTATTTTCCATAATGTAATGATAAAAATGAAACTTTCATATATTTCAGATTCATTGCACACCAACTGAAATATTTCAGGTCTTTAATTGTTTTAATACTGATGATTATGGCATACAGCTCATGAAAACCCAAAATGCCTGTCCCAAAAAATTAGCATATTTCATCCCACCAATGAAAGACAAGTGTTTTTAATACAAAAAACGCCAACCTTCAAATAATCATGTTCAGTTATGCACTCAATACTTGGTCAGGAATCCTTTTGCATGAATGACTGCTTCAGTGCGGCGTGGCATGGAGGCAATCAGCCTGTGGCACTGCTGAGGTGTTATGGAGGCCCAGGATGCTTCGATAGCGGCCTTAAGCTCATCCAGAGTGTTGGGTCTTGCATCTCTCAACTTTCTCTTCACAATATCCCACAGGTTCTCTATGGGGTTCAGGTCAGGAGAGTTGGCAGGCCAATTGAGCACAGTAATACCATGGTCAGTAAACCATTTACCAGTGGTTTTGGCACTGTGAGCAGGTGCCAGGTCATGCTGAAAAATGAAATCTTCATCTCCATAAAGCTTTTTAGCAGATGGAAGCATGAAGTGCTCCAAAATCTCCTGATAGCTAGCTGCATTGACCCTGCCCTTGATAAAACACAGTGGACCAACAACAGCAGCTGACATGACACCCCAGACCATCACCAACTGTGGGTGCTTCACACTGGACTTCTGGCATTTTGGCATTTCCTTCTCCCCAGTCTTCCTCCAGACTCTAGCACCTTGATTTCCGAATGACATGCAAAATTTGCTTTCATCCGAAAAAAGTACTTTGGACCACTGAGCAACAGTCCAGTGCTGCTTCTCTGTAGCCCAGGTCAGGTGCTTCTGCCGCCGTTTCTGGTTCAAAAGTGTCTTGACCTAGGGAATGCGGCACCTGTAGCCCATTTCCTGCACACGCCTGTGCACGGTGGCTCTGGATGTTTCTACTCCAGACTCAGTCCACTGCTTCTGCAGGTCCCCCAAGGTCTGGAATCGGCCCTTCTCCACAATCCTCCTCAGGGTCCGGTCACCTCTTCTCGTTGTGCAGCGTTTTCTGCCACACTTTTCCCTTCCCACAGACTTCCCACTGAGGTGCCTTGATACAGTACTCTGGGAACAGCCTGTTCGTTCAGCAATTTCTTTCTGTGTCTTACCCTCTTGCTTGAGGGTGTCAATGAGGTGCATTTGTTGTATTTCGTATCTCTTCAAGTTTCTTGTCGTGGCTTTCAGATTTCTCCACAATAAGAGCTGAAAGTTTAGCCAATTCCTTCGCTACCTCACCAGATACTCCCGGAGCTGTCACATTTGTAGTTTCAGAAGGTGAGGCTCGGTTAGCTTGATCCTGAGCTAAATTAGCT
This sequence comes from Nematolebias whitei, assembly GCF_014905685.2. Classification (NCBI taxonomy): domain Eukaryota; kingdom Metazoa; phylum Chordata; class Actinopteri; order Cyprinodontiformes; family Rivulidae; genus Nematolebias; species Nematolebias whitei. The sequence goes on along the minus strand of NC_056500.1, from coordinate 53,406,916 downwards.
GGGTTAGCAATAGCAACTTCGCCACTTTTACTGCCACCTCCAACCACGCTGGGTTTGACTGAGGTTCTGGTCGTCTTCGACATGTTGCCAACAACACAGAGGGATTACCCAAATATGACACTGATTACTCTGCTCCTTGTGTAGGTTATATGCAAAAATAAGGTATGAGGGGAGGCTCGGGACGCTCCTAGGCAGCCATCTTGTCAAGCACGTCGGGTGACTCCTTGTTTTAGATTAAGATTTATTCAAGTCAAGTCCCATTTATTTATATAGCATATTTAAAACCGTAACTGTTATCAAAGTGCTTACCAAAAAAGATAATAAGATATTACAGCAACATGAATAAAAGCATAAAAACATGAAATATAATGAGAAACAATGACATACTAAATCAAATCACCCTGTGTTAAATGTCAGGGAGTAAAAGCAAAATGGATGAACACAATCATCAACAATGAAATATCAAATGAAATCACACTGGTGTAGTGGACTAGGCCTATGTCAAAACTGACCAGATGGACAGAAACGGTCATTTCATTGATTTGAATCCAGAAATACAGTTTGACCCATCCTGAGACTTTCTCTCTTGAATTAATCAAGTGGAAAAAGACAATTCTCTATGATCATTACTATTTTACAAATGTTTTGAGAATCAAATTGTGTTAGTTCAAACAATGTTTACATGTTGAAGTGAACTACTCATTTTTATTTACTTAAACAGTAGTAATGAT
>NC_056500.1:53398831-53406085 GCF_014905685.2 Nematolebias whitei | reverse complement strand
TCCAGACCCATCCTGGTGATGGATTAAAACTGTTCACCTCCATGTAATCTCTGACCTTATATTTCCTTTTTCAGGTTTCCTTTTTTGTTTTAACATCTTTTCTACCATTATACCATAAAATACCATACCATACCAATTTATTTATAGAGCACTTAAAACAGCAACAAGGCCAACCAAAGTGCTGTACAACAGAAACAAGCACAGCAGACAGGAAAACATAAAATAAAAATATAAAGACAAATAGCAGCAGATAACTAAATGGCCAACACTGTAGACTACAGACAGAATCAAAACAAATCACAGTGTGTCAAAGGCAAGGGAATAAAAGTGGGTTTTCAAGCGAGACTTAAAGACTGAGTGTGGGAGCCTGCCTGACATGCAGAGGCAACTCATTCCACAGTCTTGGACCTGCAACAGAGAAAGCCCTGTCACCTCTGAGCTTACAACGGGTTCCTGGAACTGAAAGAAGCATCTGGTCTGCTGACCTCAGAGAGCGCGGTGGGACATATGGCTGCAGAAGATCATTGAAATAAGATGGGGCAGAACTGTTCAGTGATTTAAAAACATACATGAGTATTTTGAACTGGATCCGAAAGTGAATGTGTAGCCAGTGCAGGGAGGCCAAAAACTGGAGTAATGTGCTCTCTATGGCCTGTACCAAGTAAAAATCGGGCTGCAGCATTTTGGACCAGTTGTAGATGTGCAATGGAGGTCTGACTGATTCCAAACAGAAGTGCATTGCTGTAATTGAGCCTGGATGTTATGAATGCATGGATCACTATCTCAAGATTCTTTTTGAACAGTATGGGCTTCAGCTTAGACAGCTGCCTAAGCTGAAAAAAACAGGATTTAAAAATCATGTTTATGTGATTGTTAAGTTTTAAGGAAGGGTCCATTATCACTCCCAGATTAGTGTAGTGTGCTAAAAGGCTCGATTAGCTTGGTTAGCTTCAGAGCTCCACTACAGTCATATTTTAATAACGGGTTCTCTCTTTTTCGAGCTACTTGACAGATATGTGACAGGGTACTGTGCGTAGATGGTTTAATCAGTGACATGAGACGTTAATTTTCTTTGACCCATCAAAATAAATGTGGTCATTTATTAACAGAATCAAAATTTAACATCAAAACATTGTACACTTGATTAGATTGATCTGGTTCTGATTAATAAAACTTGGCACGTTTTACTTAATAAAAACAACAGACATTTCTGAAGGCATCTGGATTAATTACTGGCAAGATAGAAGTTTAAAGATGGGAAATGAAGGAGTTTAAATGGAGAGAAAATGTGGAGGAAGATGTATGTCTGTAGACCAGAACAACACGCTCCTTTTAAACGCAGCTCGCCGTGGTACACTTGTAGTGAAGTCAGTGACGACTCTTTACCTTTGCGGAGAATGGGTCAACTGCGGTCAAGAGGTCCCTGGCACGCTACCTTTCAGCATCTCCTCAGGGCGGCTGCGACTCGGCAGAAGTCGTGAGGTAATCCGTTTCACAGAACAAACTTCCTCAGTAGTTATAGGGCATTCGCCGGGTGGAGCCATAGCGAGGCGTCGTGGCTCCTGCAGAGATGGATGACTCCATCAGCCTGGAAAACTGAGTCCGAAGTTCCACTCAGCAGTGGAAAAACTCCAGAACTACTCCATAGTACTCCAAGAGACTCAGAAGAACTTCAGAAGAACTTCAGAAGAACTCCGAGGAACTCCAGCTGAACTCCATCAGAACCAGAAGAACTAACTGAACTAACAGTTACAGGAAGTGTCGACTTTTAAAGAGTTCTGCTTCCGGTCACTTTTAATAAGTCCTGATTGGTTGAAGGAACCAACAGGGGTGTGGTTTTAGTGACATCAAAGGGTTTTTACAAGTCGAGAAAACATCAGAAATGTTTAGGAACAGACAGAGAAATGTTTTGACGAAGTGAGAAACACCGCAGGTACCAGTTCTCTTGTTTACTGTCCGAGAGATTTAAAAACACGACAGCTTGTTCCAACAACTTGTTTTGGACTGTCTCCGACTTTTGACCGACATCACTCCTTCTCATTTCAGACAGAAGATCAAAAAATGCATAATTACTTTGTAAAATAGACATTTAACTTGATTTCTAATTTGAATGAGGATTAAAAAATCATTAATACTGTTTCACAGTTGATTAAAATGAGTGGTTCACTTCAACATTTAAAAATGGTATGATCTAAACACACTTTTGATTATCAAGATATTGTAAAATAGTAATGATAATATAAAAAAGACGGTTTCTTTCAATTGATTAGTTCAGGATACAATTAGAAAGTCTCTGGATGAGCTAATTTGTATTTCTGGATTCAAATCAATGAAATAACAGTTCCTGTCCCATGAAGGTCTTCAGAGGCAGGTTTTGATGGGAGGCCTAGTTCACTACAGTCCCCCCTTTGGAAATCATCGCCTGTCCATGGGGATGAATTCCAACATGAACTTACGCCTCCGAATATCCTTGAGCTTGATGTAATCCAGCAAGAGGAACACAAAAGTCAAAGAAGGTAATCCCACAACAGTTTAGGTAATTCCACAATGTTGTTGGTAAGTCCATAATGTTGTTGGTAATTCCATAATGTTGTTGGTAATTCCATAATGTTGTTGGTAATTCCATTATGTTGTTGGTAATTCCATTGTAGCAATGCTTTAACCCCTTGGAAAAAGAGTCTGTAATCCATTGGAAAAAGTCATATAATCCACAACGATAAATCCACAACGATAAATCCACAACGATTGGAGGTGTTGATTGATCAGCATGCAGAGGGGTTCCCTCGATTGAACTGCAGAGGCGACCACTGGATGGAGATTGGAGACCCACGTTGGAGTTGAAGGTCCCTTCAGCGAAGGTTGCTGCTGGTGGTTCCCAGTGGGTGCCATTCTGGTTCTATGTGTTATGCATTTATGTGGTTTTAGTTGGGCTTATGAGTGGGATTTTACATAAGACCTTAATCTATATGCACCTGGTGTGTAAGCTATCATGGTTTAGATCAGCTAAAGTTACCAGTTTAAAGGGTGGGTCATGCTGAAAAAATTTTCATATAGGGATTTATACCTATAGAAGGGCATTCCAAACTATTTTTCCATTCCTAACTTGGTTTAAGTTAGATTTACATGACAAAATATAGTAAGGTTCAATTGTCTGTTGTCCTTTTAGACGAACGACTTGAGGTTAGGTTTTTTGGTTTTCCCCTAAATGTTTTGGAGTCTATGGCGAGACTCAACTGAAGGATTAGCTAGCCCCCCCCGAATCGGATTGTTCGAGTAGGTTTGGCTTGAGCGTCGTGAGACCAATGTAGATTATGGTACTTAAGGTAGCATTAACCTACATTGACTCCTCAAAGATTGAGTTTTAACAAATGAACTGCATGTTGGCATAGCCAAAGTCCTCTTAGTCTCTAACTTAAATACACACAAAATTCATTCTTGCTTGGGGTGTTCAGAAACAATACCAAAAACCAATTAAACAATGTCTCAACATCGACAAAAATAGTGACTAAGCAACCAGTAAAACAGCGTTTCAACATTGACAAAAGTAGTGATTAAGCAACTAGAAAACGACGTTTCGGTGCGTCACTCACTCTGAATGTCAGATTTGATCACGTTATCCCATCTGGTAACATTACCCTAACTAACGTCACCCCCCTTTGGTCATGGAAGACCGTGAATACGGGTGAGGACGTCGCTCCATGAGCTAAAGTTAGGTTGCCCTTGAGTAGTTTTAGCTGATTGCGCAGCCAAATGAGGATTTTAGGGTCTGGATCGGAATCCAGGTTTGCTTCGGACGGAGTGTTTTTCCTTGGGTCAGTCAAATACAGCATCATCGAGTGTATTGCAGGATCCAACTTCTGAAGTTGGATGATGTCTGGGTCAGTCAGCACGGGTTGTACAGAGACTGTGTTGTCAGCCGGCTTGGCTGTAGCCTGTGCACGTCTGACTGCCATTACCTCGGCTGTAGGTTGTACTGACAGGGTTGCGAGCAGCCTGGAGGGGTCAGAGGACCTCTTAGGGCCGTCCACAGCTCTGTCCTTGATAGCTGGTTTATCTGTCCCCGACGACAGTACAGCATCTTTGGTGTGGGATCCTTGGATCTCTACACCTTGAACTACCAATGGTAGGTAGCAATCGGTGGGCCCTGACTGTTTCAGCTTGCAGAGGAGGCTTAGTTGTTCAGTCAGAGTTGGTTTCACCGGTTGGATCTCTTCAGTTCCACATGCTTTTGAAGGATAACTTACCAGGACTGTGTTCTCTGTCGAGAGGTCCTCGGTGCCTTCTGCAGTGCCTGCTGTTGGGCAGTCTGTGACTGTCTCAGGAGGCATGAGCATTGGCAAGGGTTTGCTCACTCTAGCCCACATTGTCTGTTTACCATAATCTATAATCGCGTCAAAGCGATTTATAAAATCCTGGCCGACCAAAAATGGGAATGAGTCAACCGGAGACACATATACCGGGTGGTATAGTTTCATCTCGCCAACCTGCATGTGAACCATAGCTATAGCTGTTAGGGTTGTCCTCGTCTCTGCGAGGCCCTGCAGTCCTATAGCACATTCTATGAGAGGTATTTCCCTGTGAACACTGTTAGCGGCAGTCCTGAGCTCCTCGAACAGTTTAGCTGACATAATAGTCATGTCGGCTCCACCATCCAGTAGGGCTTCATTTGTGACGACACCTTCAAGTGTGATCGACAGGTAAGCTTTATTAGCGACCCCCTTTCTGATCAGGTTACACAGGAAACTTGGAGGTTTCGGCCGACGGTTCTTCTCACGTCTACCTTCACCTGTGTAATCCCGTTTTTTCCGAACCGTTGGTGCAGTTGCTGCTGCTCCTGAGAGTTCGGCTTTTGACGGGCGTCCGTCATTGATGTATGAGATCACCCGCTCACCGTGTGTTGAGGGGCTCTCATTGTTTGTAACAACAAGGTCCTGGTGGCTGTCCATGACAGCGGCAGCGTTGTTGTTTGTGTCACCCTGGTTTGACTGAACCGTTAGTACAGCTATTGCTGTTTCTGAGGTTTCAGTTTGTGACGTGTCACCGTCGGTGACGTGTGACTGTACCCCCCCTATTTCAGGTGAGGGTGTGTCAGAGTCTACCACAACAGCGTCATGGTGACTGTCTGTGTGCTCTGACTTATCAGCAATGATATCGCCAAACAAAGCGTTAGGTCGTTTGTCCGTGGCAACACCTTCCAACAAGTCCAACAACCAACGCACCCTGTCTGTCTCGTCCGAGCTCAGAGGATTGCGGTTCTTATTCTGGACCTGCTGCCGTTTCTTTTTCGTCTCAGGCTGGTCAGCCCGACGTGGTGGGGAAACAGTCCCCCCCCCCCCTCCCTTTGGGGTTCCCAGTGGGATCCCTGTTTGTATGGGTCACTTTTTGTGCCATACTTTTTACCCTTAGGGTGTTCACCCCCCTTCTGGTACGATCGTTCATCCTCTGGTTTCTTGGGAAACCGTTTAGGATCTCGTCTGGACCAGGGGGCACTCACCTGTTGTGGTTTGGCTGCTGGGAAACCTCGTTTCCTCTCGCCTTTTTTGAGAGGGGGAGTCGAAGCTCTCGTCCCTTCCAAGTCTAATGACTGGGCAGGAATCCACTCACCTGGATACACCTCAAAGGGTGTTTTGGCCTGTGAACGTGCTTCAAAAACATTCACAGCACAACTTTTTATCTCACTGATGGAGTTCTCTTTGAAATTAGCCATTATTTGCACTGACATACTTATGTCAGGGTGGAGTTTTTTGCTGAACACGTACTTAAACGGTTCTTCTTCCTCCATGTTGTGGTTCTCCATGTTGTGGTTCTTCTTCCTCCATGTTCTACGCTCGGCAGAATGCAGATCTTAAAGTCATCTACCTGGAAGCTGCAGCAGAGGCGTTCCAGCGGGCAGAAGAGGAAGCGCTGCTCCCGGCTTAAGAGGAGAGGATGCCGGGCGGGGGTTATGGTGAGGCTACGAGCTAACGCTAAAGCCGGTAAACTCCCCATGCCGTCTCTCTTTCTGTCGAATGTCCGCTCGTTGGACAACAAGGTGGATTTACTTCGTCTGAGAGCGGGCGCCTCAGAAGAGATGAAGAAATGTGCAGTGCTTTGCCTCACGGAAACGTGGATTACAAGTGAAACGCCGGACTCAGTCTTCCAGCTGGATGACAGACTTTTTTTTCGAGCGGACCACTGCAGCGAGCTAACGGGGGAGGGGGGCTTGGGCGGAGTATGCATTTACGTGAGTAAAAGTTGGTCCACGAACTGTACTGTTGTAAATAGCTCATGCTCGAAGGCTTTGGAGCAAATAACAGTGAAATGTCTGCCACATTATCTACCCCGAGAGTTCACAGTGACTTTTATCAAAGTTGTTTACATTCCTCCGGACGCTAATGCTAATGAAACACTGCAGGAGCTTCATGATATAATCAGCTCGCTGCAGAACAAACACCCCGAGGCTCTTTACGTTGTAGCCGGAGACTTTAACCACGTGAATCTAAAGGACTGTCTCCCAAGCTTTAATCAGCATGTGACGATTCCGACACGTGGAGACCGCACGCTGGACCGTGTTTACACGAACGTAAAAAATGCATACAAAGCCGAACCCCGCCCCCACCTAGGACTGTCAGACCACATCTCAATCTTCCTGGCTCCTGCTTACATGCCCCCGCTGAGACGCTCCAGACCGGTACAAAAGAAAGTTAAATGTTGGAGCCAGGACAGTGGCCCCATACTGAGAGATTGTTTTGATCGAACAGACTGGCAGGTTTTCAGAGAAGCTGCTGAAAATGGAGGTTCGCTTGATCTTGACCAATACACATCCTCAGTACTGGGTTACATTAGTACATGTACTGACACAGTCTCCACTATCAGAAATGTTAAAAGCTACCCAAACAGAAAACCTTGGCTGAATGCAGAGGTGCGTACCCTGCTGGAAGCCAGGAACACTGCCTTCAGGTCTGGAAACTCAGAGGAGCTGAGTAGGACAAGAAAAGAGCTGGTTGCTGGTATTAAGAGGGCCAAGGCCACATATGCAAAGAGGATCGAGGGTCAATTCATCTCACAAGACCCTCGGAGCATGTGGAGGGGCATTAAGTGCATAACAGATTATAAAGGAAGGAGTGAACAATGCCCCAAAGACCCATCTCTGCATGATGCCCTCAACAAGTTCTATGCACGCTTTGAAGACCCGAACAGACCACCCAGCACCAGACTCACCTCGCCACCGGATGAAGAGCATCTCAGCGTGACCTCAGCAGAAGTAAGGAGTAC
>NC_056500.1:53391434-53398731 GCF_014905685.2 Nematolebias whitei | reverse complement strand
CAGAGCTGATCAGCACATTCCTTCAACACTTTTCCGGGGATGTTGTCTGGGCCAGTTGCTTTGTGCGGAGAGAGACGTGAAACAGTTTTCTTTCCCACACACAAATTGTTTAAATTTTGAGATTTGTAAGAAGTCAACTCGGAGAATATTTTTGTTAAATTCAACAAGGAAATTAAATGCCAAACTTTTGAAACAAGAAATCTCTCCGCGAGTGCTTCTATATTTTGTTGTGCGTCGAGAACCTCCTCCACAAGGCTATTCTGGCTCAAACTTTTTGGAGCTTATGATGAAGCAAGAATAGCCATCACAAAGGGTATCGTGACTTTGTTCAACTTACTTCTTAGTCTGTGGCTTTTTGACCGTATTGGATGAACCTGATGCAGAAGCAGCTGCCCAGCCACCCCGGGTGGCTGTGATACAGGAAGTTGGGGAAGAAAGAGATCATGTTAGAAATGCTCTAATGGAGCATCTCATGATAAATCATTCATCCTCATTTGATTAACTGTTTAAAGTAATCCCTAATTGTACACATTTTTTCTTTACCTGCATGCCTTAAAGCCGTCTTTGTAACATTTAATTGTCGCTGTTGATAATAAAAATGTATTACAATATCTTGATTTCTGTTATGAACAGATTTGCACTAGAAAAAAGTTCATGTTATTAAAATTGATAAACAAATCCCAGTGTGCTGTCATCACAGAAACTGCTTTTAAGAGCAGCTGTAGATTTAAAGAACATTATTGATGAATTTCTCCTTAAATCTTAAGTTTTGTGGTTCATAAGAATAATCATAAAACAGATGTACTTGCTACATACTAATTAATATATATTTGTATACTATTATATCTCTATATATATTACTTTAATAATATACTGTGTATATTTTACATCTAATTTGTATTATATTTTAATTTATATTACACATAAACTAAATAAAAATAGCTTTTTTTTTGTCTCACTGCTCATCTTTACAATACAGACTGTCATATTTTCACTGGAACGACTGAAGTACAACATTTCTGTGTGATGACTTCATCCTGGAACAAAAAAAGACTAACAGTAGAACAGATTGTAGAAATCTTTTCTTAGGAATCATGAAATCTTAAATGTATAAAAGGGATAAATCTCAAATTTGCCTAACCTTCACTATGAACGTGAAGAAAAATACTGTAAACTTTTAACATTGAAAATTATAATGCAGACACAGGACATAAGAAACAATTTTTTTTATTTGAAAGTAATAAGTGTAAAAAAAAAAGGTAACTACTGAAACAAAATTACTAAACTAAAAACTACTAAAAGTACTACTACCTACTGATTATCAATTCAAAACTGTCACACAGGTCTCATGACACGTGCAAGATCTCCCAGCACACCAAGGAAGGCTTGATTGAAGGCTTCGGTCCGAGCAGCCTCCTCCCTTCGCTGAGCTGCTTCTCGTTCCCTAGCTTCACGTGTATCATCGTGAAGAAGACGAAAGTGTCTCTCACGCTGTTCCCGGTCCTCTTTCTTGCCTTCTTTCAGCACCAAAATCAAAGCCCGGTCTTTAGCTGACAACTGTGTCTTTTGCCTAGACAGAAGAAAAAACAGGGGATTAATCATTAGACACTGTTTTTTGAAAAAATGCAGAAAGGTGCCATTACTGAACAAAAGGTCTTTGTTGTTAGCCTTACAAGATCTTTTTTTTTTGTGACTGTACATAATGAAGCAAGCAATTAATTAGAAAAAAAAAATAAAATATATATATATATATATATATATACATATATATATATATATATATATATATATATATATATATATACATACATGTGTGTGTACACGGTAAAATTAATATTTATTAATTAATAAACTATTTCAGACATCTTCAGATCCACAGATACTGGTGATTTTGTGCTACTTGTCCTATTGGACCTCACAGCTGCCTTTGACACCATCGATCATGAGATCCTCATTGCTAGGTTGCAGCAGTGGGTGGGCGCCACAGGGTCAGCCCTCAATTTGTTCAGATCTTACCTCACTGACAGATCCTTTTGTGTCTTGTCGTGGCTGGCTACCACGTCGTGTTCAAAACAGCTGAGACGTCGCCCTCGGTATAAAAGATTTATTTGACAAAACATGGGTTACAGATATTCAGAGACAAACAATTACATTAATAAGATTTATGCATATAAATGGAGCATTAAGGAACGAACCGTCTCGGTGTGCGCCTCCCGGAAATGCTCGGTGGGCGTGTGTTATTTCCGGCCTTTTATCACAGTTTGAGAAGGCTAGCTTTCTGATTGGTTTAGCTTCTGTTGCTATGGTTACGACTCTAGCCCACCCCCTCAAGGACGTTAATGTCTACATTTCAGATAAGAAGTTTTGCCTCACTGAAATCGTTCGTTTTAGCTGTTTGTTTAACGTGATTATACCTTAGTGATACCAAATGATTTGAGTTAAAGTTGTTTATTTCTAGGAATAATTAATAACTATTAATTATTATCTAACTCGTGTTTGCGTGTTCTTACTTGATCCTTTTTATACTTCTGTTTTAGTTTAGTTGCTTTGGTTGGATTTTACTTAGTCAAACTATATTAAGTCTAAATTAAAGAGATGTGTTCAAGCTTTATTTATGTTAATCAGTCTGCTATCTGGCATGATTTGATTGCTTGTAAAATATCAAATGTGAACTTGTAAAATTATCCTTAGCTAATATGAGATTATATTTAAAGGTCAACTAGTTAGAATTAGCAAACATTTTCTATAAATATAGTGCAACCCTGGAAGAAAGACACACACACACTTTGTATAACATGACATTTGAATGCTTGATAGGAAATATAAAAAAAGTATAAAAATATGAAATCTAACATTCCCTCTTTTGATCTCCCCATTTCATGGGAGATCACCCCTTTTTGGATTTGTCCAGATGGAAATGATCGAAACTTACTGCAACCCTCCAGAGGTCCTGGACCAGACCCCTGGTTCAAACCCTTCAAAACCTGTAAAAAATACCAAGTGCATAAACCTTTATAAAAATATGAAAAAACTACAACACTCCTAGTAAGAGATAAAGTCCCACACTAAAATAAGTAAAACTCCACCCTAATACCAAAATTGACCTCTTTTTAAACCACCTTTAAAATACCTCGTGGGATTTTAGAATGATGACATGCCCAATTGAATGGAATAAAATTTTGAATAGTTAAGAGCTTCCAATTGAATCCACGACCCTTCTCTGGTTGTTTTTCAGAATGACTGAAAGGAAAGACAAGACACTCATATTAAACAGGAAAAGCCAACACCCTCAATTTAAACAATACTATCTAGCAGGTCTTCGGTTCTTGAGCTTGCGGTGGGAGGCCTTGTTCGTCCACAAGGGTCCTTTGGTGCTAGGCGGGATTCGGCCCGCGGAGATATCTTCATGTAAAGTCCTCAGAACCTTGATCAGCCTGATTAAACATTCTAAATGACGTGTGTGTATTGGGACAAAACTAAAATCAGTTTGACGCGTCTTCTGTTCTTCACGGTCAGGGCTGGTAATCTTCGTCCTTACCCGATCCACCTGACTGACCGACTTAGGCAGAGCGGAGACTTCTTCTCCAATGTTTGCTACTGCCTTTTTTTCCAACCAGAACAAAGGGGTAAAGAATGAGCTCCCACGAAGGTCCTGTCACCTCCTCCAGATGTAGTGGGGAGCTGATGTTCCAGCAGATCAGCCTCAATCAGGTCCAGCGATCGATTCCACTCCTCTCCAGGGGTGCCCTGGTTGTGGTCGTAACAGGTGTCACTCTCCTCCTGGAGACCGATGGCGTGTGATGTTCTCTCCACCACCTGGTGGGGTCCTGTCCCTCTTTTCAGCAGGACCCAGTCCGATGTGAGTCTGTCTCCTGGGTCAGAGATTCTCCCTCCTGGTGAGAAAAGCTGGACACCAAAGCTTGTGAATTGTTAAACACCCTGCATGGCCTTTTGATTATTTTATCTGTGGGATCCATGACCCATTTGTGGGCCTGGAAAAATGACTGTAGTTATTTCCTAGTGAGTAAAACCTGTTTCTTAATTATGGGACACCCTGGTGGTCATTATTGCTACTGCTAGTGTGAACTCTTACACTGTAATGTTATAATAAAACAGAACTTGAAAAACTTAAATAAAATGCTATTCTTACATTCATCTATACACTTGAAACTGAAATGAGGTACATACTGGACTTCTCCAGGGATACCTGTGTTCTCTCGTCTCTTCTTTCATCCTTCAAAGCCTTTGCAGTCAACAGGTCTACCTACAATTAGTAAAGTTAAAACATACACAACAACACCCTGCAATAAGCACTCCCCACGCCGGCCTCCCTCCTCCTGGAGCCTGTGGAAGTAACTTCATTAAATCGCTTGTGCCAACAGCATCAAAGTACAATATAACCTTACAAGTTTTAAAACAGCTGACATATAACACTGTGAGAGAAAAAAGAATTTAATCTTCCCTCCAGGTACCTGTCTGTGCTAGAGAGGGGAAGAAAGAGCAAGGAAGAAAAAGAGAGAAAGAGGAAAAGTAAAAGAGAGAGAGAGAACGAGAAAAATGTGGTTAAAATACTTTGTTCATGACACCTTTTATTAGCCCAATTAAACTATAAGTCCAGTCCAGTCCAGTCAGTTGTGTTTAAAATGATCGAACCACCCCATTTCCCCTTAACCTTTGCTCAAATCCACTTCAGGCTAGGGGCATCCCCCTTTTCTGGAATCTGTACACATTACAACAAAGAAAGGAAAAAATACTGTTGTTAAACCGATATGTACAATATACAAGTGCAATGTCGTTTTGTAGGCTTCTGATTTATTCCACTTTTCAAATGTCAATGTGATTATCTTAAATGATCCTTTAAACGCTTCAGACTTACTACTGGCTTTTTTTTTTTAAATATAAAACCCTAAGAAATTATTTTTGTATATTTTGTAATGATCTAATCATTGTATGCACTGTTCCCTGCTAAGAGCAGCCTTCACCTACCCCCTTTTTGAAACTGTTTTCTGTTTCAAATCTGAAGTATTCCCTTTCGTAATCCACTAACACCAAGTTTGAGTATTAGTTTCAGAACTATAAAATATGGTGTAGTTTTAATCTTTTCACTACTGTTATTCAACCCAGGTTTTGCAAACAAATAGCCAAATACAACCCAAGCTCTCCTATAATTTAGCAAAGAGTTAACCATTAAATAAATTTCATCCCTTGTATCAAACCAGACCCACCAAATGAGCTCCTTCAAGGCAAAGACAATCATTTAGTATTATTTTAGAAAACATTAGTGAACTTCATCCAAATCAGGTCTCAGGTACAGGTTTCTCTTGAATGAGACTTCCTGACCTGTATAAACGGAAAGTTAAAAATCAATATTTTGCTCAGGGGTGTGGAGCATTAGAGGTAATAAAACAATTTTCATCTCAGAGCAGTTGGAGAAGGGCGAATCATCTAGCCCTCCCACATCAGTACTTCTGTGTCATGTTGTATCACCTGTCTTAAAATGAGTCTATGTGAGTTATTCTTATCAAAGCCAACTGCAGTTTTGATCACGACACCAAGGCGCTTAGATGACCATCACAGACCAAATGTGGGGTTGACACCTCCGTCAGGCTGCAGTTGATGTTAGTGACCTTAGACAGATTGACCACCAGCTCTTCTTTCAGCCTTCTAGTCTTCAGTTTTTCTCCCTCAGTCTGGAGACCAGTTCAGCTTTGTGCAGCAGTACATATCTCAGCATACAGCAAGACTTGGGACTTGAGCAAGACTGCCCGCATCCTCCACCATACTTGACTGGATATTCTCGCTGTGGACAAACTCTAGGACCCCCTCTGGACAGTTAATTCAGTTTGCTGTTGGACTGTTAGATCTTTGAAAAGTCACGTTACTTGGCTGACAAGTTCTTTGTTGTTGTGTCAGTGGTGCTTGACTGACAACGTCTTTGAACCGTCTCATTGGTCAGTTTCACAGACCCAACTTCAGCGCCCACCTGAACACCTCTGGTATCTGATCTAGCACCCAGCACTAGAGAGTCCTGATCAAAACTCAGATGGATGCTGTATGCATTTACATGCTAACTTCTGTGTTTTGTGGGCCTAGCCAGACTCATCTTCCCAATCCACAGGTCTGTCCTCTCAGGCCGCTGAGAAGGAAAAATAAACAATCCAATTATTAAAATCTGATTCAACATTCATCTGTTATCCACATTAATCATCTGTTAGCAAGTTCTACTCTGGAACTGCAGCGTTTACCTTCAACGGAATCCTTCCGGTGTCCTGGATTGTACAACAGATGTGTTAAACGCTCAATTACATAAGAGTGAAAACTTCCATTAAACACTGCACAATCTAAGTCTTTACCCCTACTGCATAAGATATTCCCTTCAAAACAATGTCTCCCATCTTGTAGAATATGTGTTTTGACTCACCACCTGACAGTGAAGTCCACTCTCAGGTCCACATTATCCTTTTAGACCTTGTAAAGGTTTAGGCAGCATGATAATATGTAATCACTTCTTGTTAGATAACAAAGCTGCAAATCATTTCATCTCATACTATGCTGGTTCACTGTATCACAAACAAAATACTTGTAATTCAAATCAATTAAGACTATGTATACCCTTCAAGACATCACAGAGTCCATTGTCACTGCACAAAAACGTCTACATGCACCTTTGTTCACAAAGTACAACCTCTTAAACTCACCATGTACACATCTCTGTTGTCCTTTTGCACTCCTAGGACCTGTGTGAAATCTCAAGTCATAAAGTTAAAGTCATGTCATTTACCCACTAGAATTGTTGTTGTCTGTCCCATAATTAACCTAGTTCCGGCAGCTCTTAGAAGGAAACAGCTCCTAAACGTTAAACATTTTCAATCTGCGATAAACTCATGTGGACTGATTAATTTAACCCAAGTATTTCAATTTGAGTTTAGTTAAGACTGATTAATTTAATCCAAGTATTTCAACTCGAGTTTAGTGTCCTAATTTATTTGACCTAAGCATTTCAATTTGAGTTTAGTTAAGAGTTTATTTGACCAGAATAAAATTTTTCTTTGTTTTACGAGTGTCAAGGATTTTGTTTATTACTTAATTTTTTATTCTGTCGTTTTTTAGTTGAATTTAAAACCTGATTTTATTGTCAATTCCAAGAAGTAATTTTGGCTAATTTGTTTACAATGTGTCATCCAGAAATGTTTAAACTTAATTTGACCTGTTTATGATGTTTGTTTTATTTGTCCTGCTTCCTTCGGCTTTACCCTTTTCAGAAGTCACCACAACGAATCATTCCTCTTAGGCCTTC
>NC_056500.1:53378759-53391334 GCF_014905685.2 Nematolebias whitei | reverse complement strand
AGTTTCTGTCCATCTGGTCAGTTTTGACATAGGCCTAGTCCACTACAGTCCCCCCTTTGGAAATCATCGCCTGTCCATGGGGATGAATTCCAAACGTGAACTTACGCCTTCGAATGTCCTTGAGCTTGATGTAATCCAGCAAGGAAGACCAAAGTCAAAAGTAATCCAGCAAGGAAAACAAAAGTCAAAAGTAATCCAGCAAGGAAAACAAAGTCAAGGTAATTCCACAATGTTCTTGGTAATTCCATTGTGTTGATGATAATTCCATAATGTTGTTGGTAATTCCATTGTAGTAATGCTTTAACCCCTTGGAAACAGAGTCTGTAATCCACTGGAAAAAGTCATATAATCCACAACGGTAAATCCACAACGATTGGAAGTGTTGATTAATCAGCATACAGAGGGGTACCCTTGGATTGAACTGAAGATGCGGCCACTGGATGAAGAGTGGAGACCAACGTCAGGATTGCAGGTCTCCTCCAGCGACGGTCGTCTCTGGTCGACGTCCAGCCTGTGCCGTTCTGGTTCAAATGTGTCATGCAATTATGTGGTTTAAGGTGGGCTTATGAAGGGGATTTTACATAAGGCCTTAAACTATATGCACCTGGTGTGTAAGCTATTATGGTTGGGAACAGCTACAGCTACCAGTTAAGGGGTGGAACATGCTGAATAGGGTAGTAATAGGGATTTATACCTATAGAAGAGTGTTCCAAACTATTTTTCCATTCCTAACTTGGTTTAAGTTAGCTTTACATGGCAAAATATAGTTTGGTTCAATGTCTGTTGTCTTTTAGACGAACGACTTGAGATTGGGTGTTTGGTTTCCCCATAAATGTTTTGGAAGTCTATGGCGAGACTCATCAAAAAGAATTAGCTATCCCCCCGAATAGAATTGTTCGAGTAGGTTCGGCTTAAGCGTTGTGAGACCAATGTAGATTATGGTACTTAAGGTAGCGTTAATCTATATTGACTCCGCAAAGATTGCAATTTAACGAATGAACTGCATGTTGGCATGGTTAAAGGCCTCTTAGTCTCTAACTTAACTACACAACAAAATTCATTCTTGCTTGGGGTGTTCAGAAACAATACCAAAAACCAATTAAACTATGTCTCAACATCGACAAAAACAGTGACTAAGCAACCAGTAAAACAACGTTTCAACATTGACAAAAGCAGTGATTAAGCAACTAGAAAACGACGTTTCGGTGCGTCACTCACTCTGAATGTCAGATTTGCTCACGTTATCGCGTCTGGTAGCATTATCCTAACTGGCGTCACCCCCCTTCGGTCATGGGAGACCGCGAACATGGGTGAGGACGTCGCTCCATGAGCTAAAGTTAGGCTGTCCTTGAGTAGTTTTAACTGTTTGCGCAGCTGAAAGAGGACTTTTAGGTCTGGATTGGAATCCAGTTCGACTTTCGATGGAGTGTATTTGTCTGGGTCAGTCAGATACAGTATCATCGATTTAATTGCAGGATCATCCAACTTCTGAAGTTGGATGATGTCTGGTTCAGTTGAAAATGACTTTTCATATTTTAAAAGAACTTGGCAAAGTTTGTCTCTTTCTTCATCAGATGTCAGAGTGTCGGCTTGGGCGACCACCTGTTCAATCTGTGATGAGACTGATAAGGGTTCTTACTCCTTGGGGAGCTCCAACGAATCCTTTTCTGAGTCGTCGGACCTGTCTATGGGTAAGACACCATAGGTTTGTGGTCCTTGGTCGACGTCATTGGTTGAGAAAAGAGCTATGGGCTGTGTTGGTTTTGTGAGCCTTACTGGCCCAGCTTCTTGACTCGGTACCAGGTTATCTGGGAGTCCTCCCAGAACTGGAATGCCTAGTTCAAAATCATGAAAGTCAGGTTCTGAGTTTTCAGCTTGCGATGACTCATCATTGTTTGTGTGTGAGTTTACCCCCCCTTCGTCCGATGAGGGGTTCTTGGAGGCAACAACAGCAATGTCTTGGTGTGGTCCACCGACATCTGTAATGTTGTCATTTGCGCCTTCAGATTTAGTAGCGAACACATCACTACATTGCGTTCCAGGTTGGTTTCCCATTTCAGCGTGTATCAAAGTGTCTAAAAACCTTTGTAGTTTCTCAGTCTCTTCCGAGCTCAGAGGTGTAGGGCCTTGTTCCTGGGACCTTTGTGATTTTATCGCCTCGGTTCGTTTCGTCCGAGGTGAGGGAGGGTTAGGTACGTCTTTTAGGGATTCCTCTTCGGACGTCCCCTGATAATATGGGTCCTCTTGGATCCCATATCTTTGCGTCCTACGCATATCCCATTTACGATAATCACGTTCATCCTCTGAAAGAGGAGCCTTTTTGTCCCAGCGTGCACCTTCATTACGTGGTTTGTTAGTTTGAAAATACTGCCTTTTCTCGCCTGTTTTAGGAGGAGGTGGCGACGCGCGCCTTCCTTCCATTTCTAGGGAGTGGGGTTTAACCTTTATACCAGGAAACACCTCTATGGGCGTCTTAGCATGAGAACATGCCTCGAACACATTCACAGCACACTGTTGCATGTTTGGTGGAGGAGACCTGTTCAGGTCTGTTCCTACCACTTTAGGTGAGGGCGGAGGTTTTTTAATGGGCTTAAAAGCAAGAGGTGTGTAATAGATTTTTGGAGGTTTTTCTCTCCACACATGTGGAGGTGCAACAACATCTTTCTGAGGTGTTTGTGGGTGACCTGGACTCTGTCCATGGTCTTCTCTGAGTTCCAGATGAACTCGCCCCACGTCAGAACTTTTATATGTTGCCGCTCTTAGTTTCTGCTCACATGCTTTTAAGCGTTCCTGTGATGTTTGACATTCACTTTGTAAACGCATAACTTCTTCCAAAAATACCTCTTTATCCACTCTGCGTTTGTGCAGATCTTTTTTAAGCACATCTATCTCAGTTTCGCAGCGGGAAACTTGTGACACTGTCACGACGTGATCCCGTCTTAATGCAAAGTAAGATTCTTTCAGCAACATTGCCATTTTAGCCAGCTTTTCATAGCTTGACATTGTAATTTCTGTAGAGGTCACACTCTTTGCAACCTCCATCAGATTGTCCACTAACTCTTTTGGGTTCATGCTCTCCGCCTGTTTGCCATATGGATGTAAGGATTCTGTTAGCAGCTTCAACGCTTTCTCAAAACAGTCCTTCATCTCATAAGGATCAAAATTCTTTTCCACCACACCTGTCATGTTTTCACTGTGTAGCACTTTATCTGTTTAAAACAGTTGCCAGCTTCAGATTATTTTACAGGTAAATAATTGTATTCAAGTGTCATTGAGTTTTCACACTATTTTAGCTCTGGGTTTACGCAAAAGTACTGTTATAAGTCAACTTATTCAGAGGAACGGGCACCTGTTTCTTAGGTTTTTACCCCAATTCATGAATATTTAAGTAAATGCTTGTCTGCAGTGTTACTTTTAATGTGCTTATTTTTTAACAGATACTAGATTACCAAGCCTCTCAGTGTTTTTTACTCTAAAACACTGAATTTTTATAAACCTGCAATTTTTCTAAAAAGTCTCACAGCAAACATCAGTTTAAAGACACTTTTTAAACCGTTCTATTTCAGAATTCGCTACTTTAACAGTTACTCATAGAACCAGGTGGTGAACAGAAAAAGAAAAATTGATGATGTGTCAGGATTAATCAGTCTTTCTTCAGAAAAACTGTTATACTCCTGCTCTCCTGCCAATATCTTCTATTTAAAATTAAATAGGAAGATGTAGTTTTTTAGGTGGTAACTTAAACAGAAAAGTTTCTTTTTCCTGATAAGTTTACTCTTATTTAGTGATTTAGCAATTAAACGTGTATTATCTTTCCAGCAAATGAGTAAACTTTGTCAACTCTGTGAATATCTGAACTATATCTTTTAAAAAGTTTCTAATTTTTATTTTGCACCTCCATCAGAGGAAATTACCAGTGAATAAAAATGTGTTGGTAAATGCCTTTCTGCATAAATACCTTAATTACTTTTTAAATGCAAGATAACAGTGATTATTCAGCTTGAGGAAGTTTGTTAACTCAAAGTTCGTCTTACAGAAATAAATACGTATAATTTCACTCAAAAACCTAAAGATGAAGTGAAACTGTGATATCAAGTTTCCACAGGAGGGGGCAGTGTTTAGCTTTTTACCAGCAGGAGCGTATGACAACTTCCTGTGAACGTTCTGTTGACATCCTGTTGTTAGCCGCTTAGCTTAAAATTAGCTTTGGCTAAAACTCGGTAAAATCAACATTTCTGAACGGATTTAAAGCTTAAACGTGGCGTTGTTTCCACAAGCATGACTTTTTTGCATGAACATGAGTTTTTAGGGACTTGTGGCAGCTTCATTTAGTGATTTTAAGCACAGCGAAGGCTTCGGTGCAACCAAGCTTTACAATCTGACTTCAGAGGAAGTGACGTGACACGTCACTCATCCGGTCGTTAGCTGTTAGCTTAAAATTAGCATCGGCTAGCGTGGTCCAAAAACACCATTTAATGACGGATTTCAAACTGAAACGTGGCAACATTTCAGCGATTAGGCTTCAAATAACGTAACAGCGGATCAGAATGCAACTTTAAAGCGTATTTCCACTTTAAAAAGCAGATTGAAATTCCCTAAGAAGACGAGCTTCATTTCCGGGTCACGTGACTGAATCTACCAATGACAGAGCAAGACGGGGGTGGGCTTTACGACCTGACACGTCTCTCAGCCAATCAAAACGTTACACACGGCCGTTTTCAACCAATCACAGATCGTTTTTCCAACTAGCATGTTAGTCTTAGCCTGAAATAAGTCCGTCAACTTTTCGTCTTTTAAACTGTCAAAATGCACTATTTTCTGTTAAAAATGTAACGAATCAACTCTGAGCTTAACGGAGACTTCGTCCAGTCCTTAAAACGTTTCTCCATCTATTTAAAATACTCGTTCTTAATCATCAGAACCGATTGGACCAAAACCGGGTCTGCAGCAGAACCTCCAGCGTTTAAACAGAATAAACGTTTTCCACAGCTCATCAGCTTCAGTTAAACACAACAGATGTACAATTTCAGCTTTCATAAAGACATATTGACTCACAATATCAGCTTCAAAGCATCTCTAGCTGCAAACATGCAGTGTTTTCTCCAAGCATCCAGCTCAGCACGCTGCGTTTCATCACAGCAAAATCTGCAATTTTTCTTTCATGCCAACATGATATCAATTTTACACGAATACACAGTCCATTTATGAACACGTAACGGGCCACCAGTTGTAGTACAACGTACGGACAGGCCACCAGTTGTAGTAGAACATATCCATGAGATATATTCATAAATTAAACGGATTCTTTCATTTTTCTGGACTGTATAAAACGTGCATTGAATTTAATAAAATGTGGACGTGAGACGTTAATTATCTTTGACCCATCAAAATGAATGCGGTCATTTATTAACAGAATCAAGTTTAACACATCACACATTTACATTAATTGGCAAGAATTGAAAATAACGACAGCTTATTAATCAGTTTTACAGGAGTGATAAACAACACGGCGATTGTTTTCTCTTCCAGCAGAACGGCAGGTATTACCACACGGCGGTGGTGAAAACTTTGCTTCAGACATTTCTAAAAATATCTGGATTAATTTGCTAGCAGATAGGAGAGTTTAAAGATGGAAAGATGAAGTTTATCTACAGAGAGATGTGTGAGGGAATTTGTCTGTTTTAACCAGAACCGCACGCTCCTTTGGACCAGCTTATTCCAACGGTACACTTTCGGTTGAAGATCGACTTTTTACCTTTTCTGAAGATATATCAGTTCCGGCGTGAAGTCCCACTTCGAGCCACCTTTTCAGCGTCTCCGTAAGAACAGCTAAAAACCTCGGGAGTCGTGTGGAGGTCATCCAAAACAGACTTTCATAATTCCCAGAATCTCCTCTCGTTCAGCTTAGTGGCAGCTGTATTGAGCATGCTGCATTCCAGCATTCTGCATTCTGGAACTCCAAACTCTCTGGAACTCCAAACTCTCTGGTTGAACTAGGAAGTGCCAACATTTAAAGGGCTCTACTTCCGGTTCATTTGGGAGTTTCTGATTGGTCGATGGACCAAAACAGAGGTGTGTTTTGTGATGTAAGGTGTTATGAAAAGTCAAGGAAAAGATTAAGATTGTTTAAGAACAGACAGAAAGATATTATGAAGGAACCAGACTTCGTGGAGTCACCTCTTCCAGTATCTTGCTGTAAAAGTTAAACATGACATTTCTTTTCAGTAAACTTTCAGTTGACCGAAACTTGAACTTCGACACACTTACAACTTACTCACTTCAAACAGACGATCAAGAAATGAATCATTACTCTGTAACGTATTCCAACTTGATTTCACTTTGAATGAGGATTAACAATCATTATACTGTTTCACAGTTGATTTAAAAATGAGTAGTTCACTTCAACATTTAAACATTGTTTGAACTAACACAATTTGATTATCAAACATTTGTAAAATAGAAATGATAATAGAGAATTGTCTTTTTCCACTTGATTAATTCAAGAAAGAAAGTCTCAGGATGGGTCAACCTGTATTTCTGGATTCAAATCAATGAAATGACAGTTCTGTCCCAAATGATCCTTAGGTCAAGGTTTTGACCTCAGGCCTAGTTCACTACATTGTGTTTCCATTATGCTTTCAGTACCGGTTCTAGTGGGCAAGGTCCAGAATCCAACATGCATTACTAGATGGTGGCGGTAGTGCACCATTAAACTATTTTACTAGCCACCACTTAAGTGTTAGAAGACGACCATAAAACAAAATGGAGGGTATCGTGACTTTGTTCAACTTACTTCTCAGTCTGTGGCTTTTTGAAAGCTGTCGAAGACAAGAGAGTCAAATAGAAGACAGGAGGCGAGCTAAATTACGTGTGAGCGTTGGCTAAAATGCTATTTTGCTATAGCATGCAATAACGCATGATAAAAGCCGAGCGTAAAAGTACATAAATGTCGATAAAAAACTGTTTAGTAATACATATGCTGTGTATGTGTTTCAGATGATTCGCCTGCTAAATAATAATAATGGCAACAGGCCTACAGTGTGGGCGCATAACAGAGCTACTCAGTGGTGGGACGTTATTGTACCTGGATTCACAAACAGTCAGTGGTTGAGGAACTTCGGGATGTCAGAACAATCATTCATCTACCTGTGCAATAAACTACGTCCAACTCTGGAGCGACAACCTTCAACTTTCTGCCAATGTGTGTCATTAAAGAAGAGAGTGGCAATTGCGCTGTGGAAGCTGGCAACTGGATTCGAGCACAGGAGTGTCGGACATCATTTTGGTGTCAGCATCACTACGGTGTGTAGATGTGTGCAGGAGTTTTGTGCTGCAGCAGAGACATTGTTGGTGCCAGAACAGATCAGTTTTCCTGATGAAGAGAAGTTTAGAGAAATGGCCCTTTACATTGAGAACTGGTGGGGGCTCCCACACTGTGTGGGTGCTATTGATAGCAGTCATATTCCCATCATAGCACCACAGCACTATCACACTGATTATTTTAATCGAAACGGTTGGCATTCCATTATCCTGCAAGCTGTTGTGGATGGAAGGGGGCAGTTCTGGAACGTGTTTGCTGGATTGCCAGGGAGCGTGCATGATGCCAGGGTTCTGAGACTGGCCACGCTGTGGGAGATAGCCAGCCGGGGAAACCTATTCCCTGCTCATTTCAGGACCATTGGCACAGCTACTACTGGCTACTACATCCTGGTTGACTCAGCTTATCCCTTGCAAGACTGGCTCTTAAAACCATTTTCTGACACTGGAAGACTAACAGCAGAACAGCAGATGTACAACCAAAAATTTTGTAGTACACGGGTTGTTGTGGAAAATGCTTTTGGTAAGCTGAAGGGAAGATGGCGTTGCCTTCTTAAAAGGAATGACTGTGATGTTGAACTTGTGAAGTCCATGGTGCTGACCTGCTGCGCTCTACATAACCTGTGTGAAAGTCACGGAGAGACGTACAAGACCATATTAGATGAACCTGATGCAGAAGCAGCTGCCCAGCCACCCCGGGTGGCTGTGACACAGGAAGTTGAGGAAGGAAGAGATGATGTTAGAAATGCTCTAATGGAACATCTCATGATAAATCATTCATCCTCGTTTGATTAACTGTTTAAAGTAATCCTTAATTGTACACATTTTTTCTTTACCTGCATGCCTTAAACCCATCTTTGTAACATTTAATTGTAGCTGTTGATAATAAAAATGTATTACAATATCTTGATTTTTGTTATGAACAGATATGTCCACGGTGTTTACATTATTATTTTTTAAATATATGTCCTGTAGATCCTGCGACTTGAGAGTTTATGCGGGCAGTAGAGAAAATGGCGGATTGTGGAAAGTTTTCAGTTTCAGTGACTCCGCCCCTGACTCCGCCCTCGACCAATCAGTGACCAACAGTGTTCTGACGTCACGTTTTAGTACCTACTTGTTCGGGTTAGAACCACAGAGCCAAGGGTCCTGAAAATTGCAACAGGTCCGGTACTAATGGAAAAGCCTCGGAATCGGGTCAAGTCGGGTCCAGTTGGGCAGTACCGGTACTAATGGGAAAGGACTATAAGTGAACATTAAAAATCCAAGATTGCTGCCTTAGCAAAAAAGGAAAAATACTCTAAATCAGCCAATTTTAGTCATATTGAACTTAAAGTTGGTGTGATGATAGCCGACAATAATTTCCATCAAATGTGCATGAAAATCAAAAATCCAAGATGGCCACCAAGACTACTTTTGTATGGATTTAACCCAGCCATTTTTACACAGAGCTGAAATTTGGTGAGGTTATAGCTGAGAACGTTCCCCATCGCATACTATATCCAAATCAAAGATCCAAGATGGCCACCTTAGATAAAATTGAAAAACAAAACAATAACTAAGGTATTTTTAGAGCTATTCAGCTGAAATTGGTATAGTGGTAGCTGAGCGCAAACACAAACACATAGTACTATCAGATCAACAGTTTACATCAGCAGCAGCCAGGCAGTCCATTACATTAGGAACGATTGTGCACATTTTGCTTTATTCTGATATTTGTAGTTTCTTTCTGCTATTTCAGGCTACTTTTCAACTGTTTTCTTGACTTTCGTAAGCAAGAGGCATTCACACTTGCATTTTCGCAGGAAATGCAAATTCTCTAGCTTAAACTATCCTTCCAGCAAAAATAAATGTTGCACTAAAATGTCATTCAGTAAAATTTAATGTTTTTATTTCTTGTTTTTGGAACTATAACCTTAACAAGCTCATGGATTTATTCTACAAATTAATAAACATAAAAAAACATTTCAAAGGTCTGACACAGCTAATTAATTAAAGTCTGTATAGATCCAAGTTTAACAAGACTACATTCACTTCTGCTCATTGTTTTGAAATAATTTTTAATTAAACAATTTTTTGCTCTCCACATGGTTTGTAATGTGCAAAAAAACAGACCAATACCTAATAAACTCGTTTGATTCCTTCCTCAGCCATCTTCTGTTACAAATTTACTGATTTTTCTTCCTTTGCATCAAGGGATAACTAAATTTAAAAACCTGTCATATCTGATACATTTTGAAAAACAATATTTAAAGTGAGAGAATCTTACTCCAGCTTTGTGTCGTAGAACTCGCCCCTCCCCGGCTGCTTTCTGAAACTCAGTCAGCTGCTCCTCCATCAAACGTGCGAAGCTCTTCTGGTCTTCAGAACTTGGGTCCTTACTGTAGTCTTTGCCCTCAAAAAAGTACATGTGGTCTAAAGAGATGAGACAGGATAATAGTGAGAGAGATGAGACAGGATAATAGTGACAGTAACTAACCCACTGGATAGTAGGACAGAAACCACTAAAGGCAGAAAGATTATTAGCCTTTTCCTCCTTGATTAACGGTATGAGTGGTTAAAAAATATCCAAGTTTTATTGACAACAAGAGAAGCATTTAAGAACAAGACTGACGAAAACCTCGAAAACTAGCTCAGGGAAGATGGCGCCGCTGTGCATTGCCTGCCCTCCACTTCTGTCTGCAGTGATTGTTTTTTTCTGTTTTTGTCATTTTTCACCTACAACATCGACTCACTGCTGGTTTATGAATGTCATCAACTCCTAAATCTCCGACTATCTGCCACCAGTCTCGCTTTGTTTGATCATAATTATCGTAACTCTGGACGCCCTCTTGGACCCCCACCTCTGCTTGAAGACGTTCCTGTTTACCTCCGCCGTGGTATCCTGCCCGCTCAAAGACATCGCTCCAGGTGCCACGGAAAATGGGTCGGCCGTCTTGTGAGGATCAAAGCCTGCCAGGCTGCTGCGGCTTCCTCTTCAACCAAGGACAACATCTTAAATCGCCTGTCATGGCGCTGCGCCGATCCACCTGAGTCCTTCCCGGTCCCATGGGTTGGGTCGTGCTTCCACAGCAGACCTGTTCGGCGTGGCTGGGCTTCCGGTCATTGGAGTTGCGGATCGAACTCCACAAATCTGAGACCGCTGGTCTTAACTTCATGGACAACTTCTCCTGCTGTGATTCCTACAAGGATTGCCCTAAACGCCAGGTCTCTGGCTAATAAAACGTTAATCTTGAATGACTTTTTCTCCTCCATCGGTCTGGACTTCTTCTGCGTGACTGAGACGTGGCTCTCCTGTGGTGAGTTCATGGCCCTGTCGGAAATTTTACCACCGGACTGTTCTTATTTTAATGCTCCGAGAATATCAGGCAAAGGTGGTGGATTATTAACTATTTTCAAAAAACGTTGGAACTGCAAACTGATACAAATACCAGCTAATTTTTTGAGCTTCGAACTACTGTGTTTTGAGGTGGGCCGTTCAAATCCTGTTTTTTCAGCTGTGTTACACAGGCCACCCAAATATAATAAGGACTTCATGGCTGAACTCTCTGACTTTTTAACTTGGATTCTGCTCAGATATGATCGAGTTTTGATTCTGGGAGATTTCAATATACATGTCTGTTGCCCTGAAAAGCCGCTGACTCAGGACTTTCTAGATCTGATCCAGTCTCTGAATTTTGTACAGAATGTTGCAGGACCAACTCACCAGCATGGCCACACACTGGATTTAGTGTTAACATATGGTTTATCTCCTGATGCATGCTCAATAATCAATCAATCAATCAATATGGTTGATCTGTTTCTGAGTTAGAAATTGGGGATGCGGTTTTCTCCGACCACAAACCCATTTCTTTCAACACTTCTTTCGTCAACAAGTCCAAACCCCCTCCCGCTCCAGAAAGGCCTTGTCGAATATTTAACCCTTCCACTGCTGAGCTATTTTCATCTGCTTTTACTAAGAACTCTCTCTCAGTCTCCGAATCCTCTTCCATCAACACCCATGAGCTAGTCACTGTACATCAAAAGACCTGTGCTAAGGTGCTTGACCTAGTTGCACCATTAAAAATTAGGCATCCAAAGCACACTCCACACCTGTAGTATGACATATAGTGATATATATTCATACATTAAACGGGTTCTTCATTTTTCTGGACTGTGTAACATGCGTGCATTGAATTTAACAGAAATGTAACGAGAGACGTTATTTATCTTTGACCCATCAAAATGAATGCGGTCATTTATTTACAGAATCAAAGATTAACATCAAACATTTACATTAATTTGGCAAAATATGAAAACAACAACAGCATAATTAATCAGTTTTACAACCAGGAAAACCATACGGCCATGATTTTCCGTTGCTTCACCACAGACATTAATGAAAACATCTGGATTAATTTTTCTAGCAGAAAGGAGAGTTTAAAGATGGAAAATTGAGATTTATCTTACAGAGAGATGTGTGAGGGAATTTATCTGTTTTAACCAGAACAGCACGCTCTTGGGAAATCCGCTTGTCCCGAACAGTACACTTTTGGGTGAAGGTCGACTTTACCTTTCTGAAGATAGATCAGGTCGGCGTGAAGTCCTACTTCCAGCCACTTTCAGCGTCTCCGTTGAGAACAGCTAAAATACCTCGAGAGTCGTGCGAGGTTATCCAAACAGAAGTTATAATTCCCAAAATCGTCTCTGGTTCAGCTTGTTGGCTTAGGAGCAACCATGAATGCCTGCGTTTGCATCCAGGTTGTCCTAAAATCTCTGCATTCTGGAATCCAAGAACTTTTCTTTCACTCTTTGTGAACTCTCAAACTCTTGGTCTCCCTTAACTCTGAAACTCTTGGTCTCCCTTAACTCTACTCTGAACTAGGAAGTGCCGATATTTAAATGGGCTCCACTTCCGGTTCGTTTGAGAGCCTCTGATTGGTGGATGGACCAGAACAGAGGTGTGGTTTGTGATGTAAGGTTTTATGGAAAGTCAAGGATAGAGATTAAGATTGTTTAAGAACAGACAAAAAGATTATTGGAGAAAACCAGTCTTAGTGGCGTCTCTACTCAGTATCTTGCTGTAAAAGTTAAACATGACATTTCTTTTCAGTAAACATTTTAGTTGACCGAAGCTCGAACTTTAACACACTTACAAATTTGCTCATTGAAGACAGAAAAATCAAGAAATGCATATTACCCTGATTTCTTCTTTGAATGAGGAATAAAAACCATTACTACTGTTTAAGTAAATAAAAATGAGTAGTTCACTTCAACAT
>NC_056500.1:53376084-53378659 GCF_014905685.2 Nematolebias whitei | reverse complement strand
AGTTTCTGTCCATCTGGTCAGTTTTGACATAGGCCTAGTCCACTACACACCCTTAGATGAATGAGATCACTCGAGCAGCCAAACGTCAATGCAGGAAAGTCGAACATAATTGAAAGAAGGACAAACTTCACGTTTCTTTTATCATGCTAAAACATGTTAAAAAGAGTACCAGGCCACCGTTAAATCAGAAAAAAACAAATATTTCTCCCAAATCATCACTTCAAACAGCCACAATCCCTGCGTTCTTTTCAATACGATTAACACCATTTTAACCATGCCTCAGTCTGCCAACAGGGAGGTCTCTGCAGTTATGTGTGACGACTTTGCCAATTTCTTTGTTAAAAAGGTTGAGTCGATCAGGTCACCGATTCCTCACACCACAGCTGACCCCTCTGTCTTTGTCCCCTCCACATCAGACTTTAACCAGTTTGAACCCATTTCCCTCTCATTTCTAAATGACGTCACTGGTCATATGAAACCCTCAGGTTCCCCTGCTGACCCCATCCCTGCATCATTTGTTTAAACAAGTCCTACCTTCCATTGGACCCTCTGTTTGTGACATTATAAACAGCAGTATGGCTACAGGTGTGGTTCCTGACGCTTTTAAACATGCAGTGGTAACTCCTTTAATAAAAAAAACCCGGACTTGACCCTTCAACCTGCTCAAACTTCAGACCTATCTCCAAACTTCCCTTTTTTTCTAAGATCCTGGAGAAAATAGTTTTCACTCAATTAAACAAGTTCTTGAGTGGAAATTCTATTCTTGAGATATTTCAGTCTGGCTTTAACAAACTACACAGCACCGAAACAGCCTTAGTTAGGGTCTGCAACGACATTCTTCTGGCAAATGACTCTGGTCAGTCTGTAGTCCTGGTACTCCTTGACCTTACAGCTGCATTTGATACTGTGGACCACAGTATCCTTTTATCCCGGTTAGAACACTGGGTTGGGATTACTGGTGCAGCGTTAGAATGGTTCTGTTCATACATGAATGACAGGAGTTTCTGTGTTAATTTTGCTAACACTCTTATCTACTTCACTGCCTCTTTCCTGCGGGGTCCTGCAAGGCTCCATTCTTGGACCCCTTCTGTTTTCATTGCATCTCCTCCCCTTAGGGTCTATCCTGAGGAAACACGGTCTTTCTTTTCATTGTTATGCTGATGACTCTCAGATTTATCTGCTGTTAACACTTAACAGTTCCTCCTCCATTCGCCCTTTGTTAAAATGTCTTGATGACATTAAGATTTGGATGGCTGCGAACTTTTTGAGTTTTAATGATCAGAAGACTGAGGTCATTGTGTTTAACCCTAGCTCTGTCACTGTCACTGATCCTGCAAACCTGGACTCCCTTCAGCCATATCTAAAACAGTCTGTTACCAATCTCGGGATAGTTTTAGACTCGGACTTTAAGTTTATTAAGCAGATAAATTCTGTTCTTCAAAAAAGCTTCTTTCAGCTAAGGCAAATAGCTAAGCTCAAGTCCGTGCTGTCCAGATCCGACCTTGAAAAATTAGTCCATGCATTTATTACAACCCGGCTGGACTACTGTAACTCGCTTTATGCTGGGGTCAGTCAGGTCTCTCTCTCACATCTCCAGCTTGTCCAAAATGCTGCAGTTCGGCTACTAACAGGAACTCGCAGGTTTGAGCACATTACTCCAGTTCTGTCCTACCTTCACTGGCTTCCTGTGTGGGTCAGAGTTGATTCTAAGATTCTTCTGCTGACATTTAAGTGCGTTAATGGCCTTGCACCATTATACCTCTCCGACCTCCTTCATCCTTATACTCCTTCTCGGGCCTTGAGATCATCAGACCAACTGCTTTTGGCCGTACCAAAAACCAGGCTGAAGCTCAGAGGAGATCGGACATTTTCAGTCATGGGCCCTAAACTCTGAAACAACCATCAACATTCAACAGGCCACCTCAGTCTCTGCTTTTAAATCTCTCCTCAAAACACATCTGTACTCATTGGCATTTACCAGTGTAGTATGACATATCCTGAGATATATTCATACATTAAACGGGTTCACTCATCTTTCTGGACTGTGTGATGTACGTGCGTTGAATTTAACAGAAATGTGGACGTGAGACGTTAATTATCTTTGACTCACCAAGCGAGTGGGTCATTTATTAACAGAATCAAGTTTAACACATCACACATTTACATTAATTTGGCAGAATATGAAAACAACACATAATTAATCAGTTTTACAACCAGGAAAACCATACAGCCATGATTTTCGTTGCTTCACCACAGACATTAATGAAAACATCTGGATTAATTTTTCTAGCAGAAAGGAGAGTTTAAAGATGGAAAATTGAGATTTATCTTACAGAGAGATGTGTGAGGGAATTTGTTTGTTTTAACCAGAACGTGCACGCTCCTTCGGAACTCAGCTTGGGCCAACGGTACGCTTGGTCGAAATAGAACTTTTACCTTGCAGACGATAGCTTCAGCGTCGGTGTAGAGCTCTCCTTTTGACTCTTTCAGCGTCTCCGTGAGGACAGCTAAAACCTTGGGAGTCGTGTGAGGTTATCCAAACAGAAGTTATAATTCCCAAAATCGTCTCTGGTTC
>NC_056500.1:53364414-53375984 GCF_014905685.2 Nematolebias whitei | reverse complement strand
CTGACACATAGTATATTGAACTCCTGACTGTAGCTTTCCTAAAGACACAGCCTGTTGAATGGCTTCTTTAGCCAGGTCAAAAGCTATTTGTTGTTTTTCTCCCCAAGCAAAATTCTCCTTCTTCCTAGTTACTTGATACAGTGGCTGTAAAACCTGTCCCAAATGAGGAATGTGGTTCCTCCAGTATCCAACATTCTTCCAAGCAGTTGTACATGTTTTTAGCACCCCTGCATCAACATACTCTTTAATTGTGGCAGTAACCTCATCATGTCCACCAGGAATGCGATATTGCTTCATGCTCACCATCTGTGTTGCTACTGGAATGGAGAAAGGAGGCATTTTCACTTTGCCCACCAATACAGCTTTGACCTGAAGGGGTCGCTCTATTCCAAACTCAAAACGCCCCTGTTGTAAATGTAAAGTCATTCCAGCTAACACATCCATTCCTAAAATCCACTCCTTCACTGGAGTCACCAAAACTTGAAACTTCCTGATTGGCATTCTACCAATTTTCAAAGGTATCGTCAAATTTTTCCAAAAATCACATTCCCTCCCAAGCCTGAGAGGGGAACCACTGGCCCCTTGATTTTATCAGGGTTGCCATGAATGAGTGTGGCCTCCGTCCCAGTATCTAAGAGAGCCATCACTTTCTGAACATTTTTGTTCCTCCAATAAATTTCTAACTCAACATGTGGTCTGATATCATTTATTGACCAGTTAATTACTCTTATTTCCGGGGCTTGGCCTGATTCCTAATCCCAACTCATCAGGTCAGACAAGTCTGGGTAAATTTTGGTTGTCCTGTCATTTTTCTTGTTTGACTTTTTCTGTCTCACTGCTCTTATCTGCACTTCCTCCTCTGATGACTCATTGTTCTCTGCCTGTGTCCCTCTTCTGTCAAACTGCTCATTATAAAACTCTGCAGCTGGTCTTTGAATGGGTGCTGGAGGGGCTGATACTGACTGAAGCACATTCCTAAATGCCTGTGTGAGAATAGACATGTCAAAACCAGCACAATGCACTTTCAACCCCTTTTTCTGACACCGCACCCTCAGCTCATCAGTTGGCAGACCATCAATGTCCTCTCGGGGAACTCCCGCTTGCAACAAAGCTTTCCAGTATGCAACACGAGGAGGTCCCGAAGCATTGCCTCTACTGTCCCTTTTCGGCCCACGGGCCATAGGTTTGTACATTCTGTCTCCTGCATCAATCTGTACCTGGGCCGCTCCTTCATCCAACATTCTTACTAACCATAAATCCATTGGTTCACCTGCCAGTTGTTTGTACCTTGTTAGCAGATAAGTCAGTTCTTCCTGTGTATAATCTTCAGTGACCATTCTCATAACAGGGGTGGGCTGGTTTTGTGGAACCAAATCCCAAATTGGGTTGCCCTCCCCATCTACAATCGGTACATTGTGCGCATCTCTGCGTTCCTGTCTGATGTCTGATATAATTTGTTCTTTCCTACGCCTTTTCATTGGTTTCATTTTTCCCCTCTACCTGAGCTACTTTGGTCATCATCTTATCTGATTTAACTGGTGTTTTATCATCCTCAGTCCAAATATAATCATCATCATCATTATCATCTTCACCTGAGATGTTACCGTCCAAACTCGACGGATCCCATCCGGTGTCCAACTGAGCAACGAAGGCTCGTATTCTCTTAGGTGACACATTCCGCTTCCGCTTCTTTTTCCTGAATTTTTCTCTCTTCAAGCGGGACACCTGTTCCACAGCACCCTCTGCTACCCTACGCATCCTCTCAAGTTGCATAGTCAGAAGCCTCACATGCTGATTATTCAATAAACAAGCTGACTGCGTTTCCTCAAGCACTTGTTTGTCTCTCAACATTTGCATTCCTGTTTCCTGATTCTCTTCCTGCAGTTTCTTCCAAACAGCAGCACACACCCACATTCTGCGCTGAAGTCCAGTCACCTGCATTTTCTTTTTAACCTCTATGACCCGCAAAGCGGTTAAAACATCATCTGGATTCTCTGCTTTTAATGATTCATTCCAAGGTTCGGGGCGTCCCCCTGAACCTCGCAAACACAATGCTATTGACTGAAACGGGGGCTTATCCCACCCCGGCACAACCTCTTCAACTTTAGTCTCATCATCTTTACCCTTTTTATTCTTTGTTTTAAACATTATACAGCTCTTTTTCATATCCTGTTCGTGACGCCAAGAAAATGTTCTGTGAAATACCTTTTAAATAAGTTGCAGGATAATAGAAGAGTCGGTATAATGAATAAAAGCCAGAGACTGCTTCTGCTAGAAGTAATAGTGTCATTTATTAATCTGCCACAGATAACAGCCAAACAATGTACATTCAGTACAAACACAAAGTAATGATGCAATGCTTCTCACCGTGACACTTAGATCGGAGAGCCTGAACGATCCAGTTAAAGGCAGACATCAAAACAGCTGGGCGTTGCGATCGGAAACCCCAGCAGACTCTATCTTTTCTCTGAGTGTTACACCTTTTATACCTTGAAACTCCTGAATCGCGTGCGAGCAGCAAAACATGTTTACCGGTTTACCAAGATAGTTGTGCTCCAGAACAATAACTCACAAAAACATGTTTTGCAGAACCAAGGCTGTGGTATGCAAGCCTGATAGAGAAAAACATGCTTTTCAGGAAACTCTGGGTGTTGTATCTGAAAAAACGGGCCAAGTTTCACAGTCAGAACACACAGAGGTTTAACACTGCATTCCTCTTGAGTATATCTCTTCTGCAGCACAAGTTCCTAGTTAATTACAAATAAGTTAAGTATAAATTGACATAAAAGCATAAAAATAATTATCATATCACCCTCTTTAAAATCTTGTAAATATTATAATTTACTTTTTCACTTTTCAGTACTTTATTTTGTACCCTTATTGCATTATTTTCTTGTTTGTTCTTTATTTTAGTGAAACAAATCGGTTCTTCTCATCCTGAGCATTTTATTGTACTGTTAACCTTGTATTAACCTGCACATGACAAATAAACATAACTTAACTCGGTGAACGCCGCTCGTGCCTTTGCTATGTCTGGGTTGTAATCCTCTCAAACCCAGCTGGTCGAAGTAGATGGCTGCTCGTCCTCAGCCTGGTTCTGCTGGAGGTTTCTTCCCGTTAAAAGAGAGTTTTTCCTTTCCACGGTCTCCTTTGTGTTTGCTCAGGACAGGAGATTACGACAAAGGGACGATGCAATGTGTCTGCTACCCTACCTTATATAAATGATGTTACTAATTCAATTTTTATGTATGTGAATATTTCTGTTCAGTGCCCTGAGACAAGTTCTGTTGTGATTTGGTGTTACAGTGTATCACAAGTGAGTACACCTCTCACATTCCTGCAGATATTTAAGTATATCTTTTCATGGGACAAAACTGACAAAATGACAATTTGACACAATGAAAAGTATTCTGTGTGCAGATTATAAGTGTAAATTTACTCTTCCCTCAAAATAACTCAATATACAGCCATTCATGTCTAAACCACTGACAACAAAAGTGAGGACACCCTAAGTGACTACACCCCTAAATGTCCAAATTGAGCACTGCTTGTCATTTTCCCTCCAAAATGTCATGTGACTTGTTAGTGTTACTAGGTCTCAGGTGTGCATAGGAGGCAGGCGTGTTAAATTTTTTCTAGTACAGCTCTCACACTCATACTGGTCACTGAAAGTTCCAACATGGCACCTCATGGCAAAGAACTCTGAGGATCTTAAAAGACAAACTGTTGCGCTACAAGAAGATGTCCAAGGCTACAAGAGGACTGCCAACACCCTGAAACTGAGCTGCAGCACAGTGGCCAAGATCATCCCGCGTTTTAAAAGAGCAGGGTCCACTCAGAACAGACCTCGTGTTGGTCGTCCAGAGAAGCCGAGTGCACGTGCTCAGCGCCACATCCAAATGCTGTCTTTGAAAGACAGGTGCAGGAGTGCTGGCAGCATTACTGCAGAGACTGAAGAGGTGGGGGGTCAGCCTGTCAGTGCCCAGACCATACGCTGCACACTACATCAAACTGGTCTGCATGGCCGTCATCCCAGAAGGAAGCCTCTTCTGAAGTCTGTACACAAGATAGCCCACAAACAGTTTGCTGAAGACATGTCAACAAAGGACATGGATTACTGGAACCATGTCTTACGGTCTGATGAGACCAAGATTAATTTGTTTGGTTCAGATGGTCTCAAGCATGTGTGGCGGCAATCAGGTGAGGAGTACAAAGATAAGTGTGTGATGCCTACAGTCAAGCATGGTGGTGGGAATGCCATGGTCTGGGACTGCATGAGTGCAGCAGGTGTTGGGAGTTACGTTTCATTGAGGGACACATGAACTCCAACATGTACTGTGAAATACTGAAGCAGAGCATGATCCCCTCCCTCCAGAAACTGGGTGGCAGGGCAGTGTTCCAGCATGATAATGACCCCAAACACACCTCTAAGACGACCACTGCTTTACTGAAGAGGTTGAGGGTAAAGGTGATGGACTGGCCAAGCATGTCTCCAGACCTAAACCAATAGAACATCTTTGGGGCTTCGTCAAGTGGAATGTGGAGGAGCGTAAAGTCTCGAATATCCACCAGCTCCATGATGTCATCATGAAGGAGTGGAAAAGCATTCCAGTGGCAACCAGTGAAGCTCTGGTAAACTCCATGCCCAGGAGAGTTCAGGCAGTTCTGGGAAATAATGGTGGCCACACAAAAAATTTACACTTCAGGAACTTTCACTAAGATGTGTACTCACCTTTGTTGCTGGTGGTTTAGACATCAATGGCTGTATATTGAGTTACTTTGAGGGAAGAATAAATTTACACTGTTATATAATCTGCACACAGACTACTTTTCATTGTGTCAAAGTGTCATTTTGTCAGTGTTGTCCCATGAAAAGATATACTTAAATATCTGCAGGAATGTGAGGGGTGTACTCACTTTTGTGATACACCGTATATAAATAAACTGAATTGAATTTTCTTGGATCCTGGTAATGTGCTGTGAAAAGATGTCAAATGTTTTAACTGATAATGCTCATGAAATCTACCAGTACTTTTTCTTGTATTTAGCTACAGATGCACTCAGCTGACTAGTGTTGCAAACTGTGATCATGCTAATAGCAGCCTCTACTAAAACAGCAGCGATGCATTTCTGCTTCTAAATCTATCATAATGAGCTTGCATTTAAAGAATTATCCATTAGTCTTAAAAGTTCCTCCAGTCTTTTCATAAAATTAAAAGTCAGTAAAAACAAACAAAAAAACCCCACAAAAACTCAGCGCTACTGAAGCTGGTGAAGGAACTGTCCAGTGTTGACTTTTTGCTGTTTGGAGAAGCAGGACTCCAGCCAGGTCTTCTGAACAGGGACAGCCTTAGAGTACTGACCCAGCAGCACTTGAAGCTCCTGGTCCACACAGAGAGTCAAATTTACATTTTGCAGTCAAGTTTATTTGGACAGTTTCATCTGAGAAAGGGATATAAAGATGTTGGATTTAGAAAAAAAACAGCATGACACAAACCTGCATGTGGAAGTTGTTCTCCACCTTTGCCACGATGTGAGTGACCTCTGCGCTCATAATGTCCTCTTCATCTCCATCATACGTACACATCAGATAAGGAGAAGATAAATTATTTGAATCCTGTGCTACATTTCAAAATTGTGACTTTCAAGCTTTAAGGCACTAGAGGCATAAAGGCACATTTAAGTCATGGATCTTTGTATCTGGTATGAACATCTCAGTTTGATTAAAGAGAAGAAAGAAAAAGAAATGTCAAATTATTATTATTTTTTAAAACAGAAAATAACTGTTAATTAAAGCAGCAAGCAACATTGAAGGCTCTCGCTGCAAAGTGCTGCTCCGGCCTTATGGCGACCACGGGAGCTCCAGCGACTCTGCCCGGTCGCCATCGCGAACGATCACGCACCCGTCCTGCGCCCGTTCGCCGGGGAGCGCATTCAACAAACCTTTGACATCACCCGCAACCGCTCCAGCAACGCCTCCCAGTCGCCTTCGCTAATGCTCTCGTGCCATTCCCGCACGCGTCCAGCAGGGTGCGCATATGCCTAAACTTTGAAATCGTCTTCTGCCCATATCAGTATGAGAGGGGGCGCAATTGAGTCATATGTTAAACCATAATATCAATGTGTTTAGACGTGGTCACCGATTATGCACAAAAAATAGGGTTCAGATCGGAAGATGCATCACTGAGATATAACTGTTGGAATAATGTAGGGGTGCACTTGAGTCAAATGTTAAAGAACAATACCAATGTGCTAGAAGAGCTCACTGATCATGCACAATAAATCTAGTAAATACTGGATGATAATTCACAGAGATATAACTGATTAAATAATCTAGGGGCACACTTGAGTCATATGTTAAACCACAATATCAGTGTCTAGAGTTGCTCACTGACTATGCACAAAAAATCTGGTTCCGATCGGATGATGCATCACTGAGATGTAACTGTTGGAATAATGTAGGGGGCGTACTTGAGTCAAATGTTAAAGAACAATACCAATGTGTCTATAAGTGATCACTGATCATGCACTATAAATCTGGTACATATTGGATGATATTTCACTGAGATATAACTGTTGGAATAATTTAGGGGGTGCACTGGAGTCAAAAGTAAAACAACAATACCAATATGTGTATAATTGCTCACTAATTATGCACCCAAAATCTGGTCCTGATCAGATGATGTATCATTGAGACATAACTGTTTGAATAATGTAGGGGGCACACTTGAGTCAAAAGTAAAACAACAACACCAATGTGTGTATAATTGCTCACTAATTATGCACCAAAAAATTTGGTCCAGATCATATGATGTTATACTGAGATATAACTGTTGGACTAATCTAGGAGGCGCACTAGAGTCACGCCCACATCGTCCAGCAAAAACGGTTTGCACTTTAAATCAAGTCAGACCATCTTACTTGTCTTCTAACACAGGATCATCCTGATTAGGTCAATGATGTCAAAGAGGGAGTATTCCAAGTAAAAAAAGAGACTAAACAACCAACAGGGGGTGTGTTTCAGTGATGTCAGAGGGTTATTAAAAGTCAAAAAGAGTTCAGGAATGTTTAGGAACGTTTAGTACAGACAGAGAAATGTTATGGCGAAGTGAGACAACGCAGATGCCAGTGTTTCTCTTTTTACCGTCTGCTAGGTTTAAAAACAATACAGCCCGTTCTAATAACTTGTTTTCTGACTGTCTATGACTTTCGACCAACATCACTACTTCTCATTCAGACAGAAGATCAAAATGCATAATTACTTTGTAAATAGACATTTAAGTTGATTTCTAATTTAAATGATAAAAAACAAAATCATTAATACTGTTTCACAGTTGATTTAAAATGAGTGGTTCACTTCAACATTTAGAAATGGTATGAAATAAACACTTTGATTATCAAGATATTGTAAAATAGTAATGATAATAAAAAAGAAGTGTTCTTTCAATTGATTACTTCAGGATACAATTAGAAAGTCTATGGATGAGCTAATTTGTATTTCTGGATTCAAATCAATGAAATAACAGTTCCTGTCCCATGAAAGTCTTCAGAGGCAGGTTTTGGTGGGAGGCAGAATTCACTACAGTCCCCCCTTTGGAAATCATCGCCTGTCCATGGGGATGAATTCTAATATGAACTTACGCCTCCAAATGTCCTTGAGCTTGATGTAATCCAGCAAGAGGAAAACAAAAGTCAAAGAAGGTAATCCCACAACGGTTTAGGTAATTCCCCAATGTTGTTGGTAATTCCATTGGAGCAATGCTTTAACCCCTTGGAAACAAAGTCTGTAATCCATTGGAAAAATTCATATAATCCACAATGATAAATCCACAACGATTGGAAGTGTTGATTGATCAGCATGCAGAGGGGTCCCTCGATTGAACTGCAGAGGCGACCACTGGATGGAGATTGGAGACCCACGTTGGAGTTGTAGGTCCCTTCAGCCAAGGTTGCTGCTGGTGGTTCCCAGTGGGTGCCATTCTGGTTCTATGTGTTATGCATTTATGTGGTTTTAGTTGGGCTTATGAGTGGGATTTTACATAAGACCTTAACCTATATGCACCTGGTGTGTAAGCTATCATGGTTTAGATCAGCTACAGTTATCAGTTTAAAGGATGGGTCATGCTGAAAAATTTATATATAGGGATTTATACCTATAGAAGGCATTCCAAACTATTTTTCCATTCCTAACTTGGTTTAAGTTAGATTTACATGGCAAAATATAGTTTGGTTCGATTGTCTGTTGTCCTTTTAGACAAACGACTTGAGGTTTGGGTTTTTGGTTTTCCTCTAAATGTTTTTGGAGTCTATGGCGAGACTCAACTGAAGGATTAGCTAGCCCCCCCACCCCCGAATAGGATTGTTTGAGTAGGTTTGGCTTGAGCGTCGTGAGACCAATGTAGGTTATGGTACTTAAGGTAGCATTAATCTACATTGACTCCTCAAAGATTGAATTTTAACAAATTAACTGCATGTTGGCATAGTTAAAATCCTTTTAGTCTCTAACTAAAGTACACAAAAAATTCATTCTTGCTGGGGGTGTTCAGAAACAATACCAAAAACCAATTAAATGATGTCTCAACATCGACAAAAGTAGTGATCAAGCAACTAGAAAACGACGTTTCGGTGCGTCACTCACTCTGACTGTCAGATTTGATCACGTTATCGCGTCTGGTAACATCACCCTAACTAACATCACCCCCCTGTGGTCATGGGGGACCATGGACACGGGTGAGGGCATCGGTCCATGAGCAAAAGTTAGGATGCCCTTGAGTAGTTTTAGCTGTTTGCGCAGCTGAAAGAGGACTTGAAGGTCTGGATTGGAATCCAGGTCGGCTTTGGACGGAGTGTTTTTCTCTGGGTCAGTCAAGTACAGCATCATCGAGTTTATAGCAGGATCGGACTTCTGAAGTTGGATGATGTCTGGGTCAGTCAGCACGGGTTGTACAGAGACAATGTTGTCAGTCAGGCAGCCCGGAGGGGTCAGAGGACCTCTGAGGGCCATCCACAGCTCCGTCCTTGATAGCTGATTTATCTGTCCGCAGCGACAGTACAACATCTTTGGTGTGGGATCCTTGGATCTCTACACCTTTAACTACCAATGGTAGGTAGTATCCGGTGTAGGTAGTATCTGGTGGGCTCTGACTGTCTCAGCTCACAGAGGAGGCTTTCTTGTTCAGTCAGAGTTGGGTTCACCGGTTGGATCTCTTCGGTTTCACATGCTTTTGAAGGCGTACTTACCGGGACTGTGTTCTCTGCGGAGAGGTCCTTGGTGCCTTCTGCAGTGCCTGCTGTTGGGCAGTCTGTGACTGTCTCAGGAGGCATGAGTATTGGCAGGGGTTTGCTCACTCTGGCCCACATTGTCTGTCTACCATAATCTATAATCGCGTCAAAGCGATTTATAAAATCCTGGCCGATCAAAAATGGGAATGAGTCAACCGGAGACCCATGTACTGGGTGGTATAGTGTCATCTCGCCAACCTGCATGTGAACCATAGCTATAGCTGTTAGGGTTGTCCTCGTCTCTGCGAGGCCCTGCAGTCCTATAGCACATTTTATGAGAGGTATTTCCCTGTGAACACCGTTAGCGGCGGTACTGAGCTCTTCGAACAGTTTGGCTGACATAATAGTTATATCGGCTCCACCATCCAGTAGGGCTTCATGTGTGACGACCCCTTCAAGTGTGATCGACAGGTAAGCTTTTTTAGCGACCCCCTTTCTGATCAGGTTACACAGGAACCTTGTAGGTTTTGGCTGACGTTTCTTCTTATGTTTGCCTTTACCTGTGTAATCCCGATTTTTCCGAACCGTTGGTGCACTTGCTGCTGCTCCTGGGAGTTCGGCCTTTGATGGGCCTCCGTCATTGATGTATGAGATCACCCGCCCACTGTGTGTAGAGGGGCTCTCATTGTTTGTAACAACAAGGTCCTGGTGGCTGTCCATGACAGCGGCAACGTTGTTGTTTGTGTCACCCTGTTTTCGTTTCCTCTCGCCTTTTTTGGGAGGGGGAGCTGAAGCTCTCGTCCCTTCCAATTCTAATGACTGGGCAGGAATCCTCCCACCTGGGAACACCTCAATGGGTGTTTTGGCCTGTGAATTGGCTTCAAAGACATTCACCGCACAACTTTTTATCTCACTGATGGATTTCTCTTTGAAATTAGCCATCATTTGTACTGACATTCTCATGTCAGGGTGGAGATTTTTGCTGAAAATGAACTAAAACGCTTCCTCCTCCTCCATGCCGGTCTCGTTCCTGTAACCAAAATAAGCTTGCAAAATCCTGGAATAATATGCCCTGGGGTACTCATTCTTACCTTGCATGACCTTGTCGGCGGCTGGATAACAGCCAGGTCCCGCGCAAGGGGAATACTCTTTCATAAGAGCAGCACATAACAGGCGGTAATCCTTTCTTGTGGCATCAGGTTGACGCTCTTTGAAGGAAAACACCGTCCTGGTTGAAGTGAGCATGATCAAACCTACTTTATCCTCAACTGTAGCGTTGGGATAGCTTCTTAATTGGAAGTCAAGGTCATTCAGATAGGCCTTAGTGTCGGTTGAACCCAATGGCCCTGGCTCAAAGCGTTGCACATATTTTGCAATTTTATGCAAATCCGAAATGGAGAGCAGCGGTTGTATGATTGGTGTCGTAGGAACCAAAATAGCACATGGAAGTTAGTCGCTAGACTCACGTGGAGGTGACAGAAGGGGATTAAGTGCAGGAGGTACAGCAAAATCCTTCTGAGGTGGTGGTGGGTGACCTGGACTCTGACTTTGTTCGTCTTTGAGTTCCAGACATCCTTGCCCCACGTCAGAAATCTCATCTGTTGCTGCGGCAATTTGTGCCTCACAGGCTTTTAAGCGTTCCTGTGATGTATGACATTCACTTTGTAAACGCATGCCTTGTTGGACTAACGCCGCTTTTTCCAATCTGCACTCGTTCAGAGCTTTTGATATGAGCTGCACCTGTCGTTGTAGCGCATCATTGTCTGAACACAGTGCTTGGTACTTAATCCCTGTTTCACGTAGCTTCACCTCATATGAGTCTGCTTGTAACGACAGCTGAGCTTGTGAGAGCTCTTTCTCACGCTTTAATTCATTTGCCCAGGTCTCCTTATCAAACTGAGACTGTGCCATGAGTCTTATGCCCCTTTTCCATTAGTACCGGTACGGGCCGGTACAGCCCGGCTCTACTCTACTCGGTACGGTACAGGTTGTGTTTCCATTATGCTTTCAGTACCGGTTCCAGTGGGCGGGGTTCAAATTGACGTCACGGCCTCTCACCAGCTGGTGGCGCTGAGATGCAGAAACTGTTTTCAGTACAGGTTGAGAATTTATGTTATTTTGAAGTTGTGTGTATGTATGTATGCATGTATGTGTGTATGCATGTATACATGTGTATAAATATATATATATATATATATATATATATATATATATACACACACACACATATATATATCATATGTGATATATATATATATATATATATATCACATATGTATATACACACAATTATGTATATATATATGTATATATATACACATATGTATTTATATACATATATATGTATT
>NC_056500.1:53348743-53364314 GCF_014905685.2 Nematolebias whitei | reverse complement strand
AGAAATGTCTGAAGCAAAGTTTTCACCACCGCCGTGTGGTAATACCTTCCGTTCTGCTGGAAGAGAAAACAATCGCCGTGTTGTTTATCACTCCTGTAAAACTGATTAATAAGCTGTCGTTATTTTCAATTCTTACCAATTAATGTAAATGTGTGATGTGTTAAACTTGATTCTGTTAATAAATGACCGCATTCATTTTGATGGGTCAAAGATAATTAACGTCTCACGTCCACATTTTATTAAATTCAATGCACGTTTTATACAGTCCAGAAAAATGAAAGAATCTGTTTAATTTATGAATATATCTCATGCATATGTTCATACTACAACAACGTGTACTGTACTGAGTAGAGTAGAGCTGTGCTGTACCGGTACTACAGGTACTAATGGAAAAGGGGCATTAGAGTCTATTAGGGATAGTTGTCAGCCAACAATGTGCCAAATTTCAGCTGAATTTACTCTAAAAATGGCAGAGTTATCCTAGGTTTTCTATAAAACAGCTGAATAGTAGCTAAATAAATTTAGAAACAAGCTTAAATTTCCAAAACCAAGTGGAGGGTGCTTCACTGTGCCCTCTAAGGCTGATAAAGGCTGAACTTAGCACAATAAATTTAAAATTATCTAAGAAAAGCTGTAATTTGCCCAAAACAGCTGAATAATAGCTAAAAGAAGCAGGAAGAAGCTTGGATTAGTAGAAGGAAGTCGGGAGAGCATGCTTTTGCTGAATTAGGCTGAAAAAAGTTTAAATGAATGCAAGAAATGTGGAATAAGCTGATAAAGATGAAATTAGCATGAAAACAGTTAAATGCTAGCTGAAATAGCAGAAATAGCTGACACCTACAGAAATAAGCTGAAAGGAGTACATCAAAGTGAAATTAGTCTAAATAAGTTTGAAGAAGCATAAAAATCTTGAAGTTAGCTGAATGAAGCTGAAAGAAGCACACAACAGCTGAAAAAACAGCTGAAATTTGCTGAATTAGCTGAATTTTTCCAGAAATTTGCACAAGGAAGCTAAAAAAAGCTGAACCAGAACAAAATGTGAAAGGAGCAGTAAAAGGTTGTAAACAGATCTAAAGATTTGAAGGATGGAAAATGAGCTCAATTCATTTACTATGGGAAAAACGTGAAAGAAAAAGCTAAATATTTCAAACAACTAAAGTTGCACCAATACCAAAAGTCATAGCAGTCATGTCCTGAAAGAGCTGAATGTTTTGATGTATGAATTGTTGAAATAGCACAAAAACTGTGGGAGTAGTTAGATGCCGAAAAACGTACAGAAGAAAAA
Source organism: Nematolebias whitei (assembly GCF_014905685.2). Lineage (NCBI taxonomy): Eukaryota > Metazoa > Chordata > Actinopteri > Cyprinodontiformes > Rivulidae > Nematolebias > Nematolebias whitei. The sequence continues at coordinate 53,363,029 of NC_056500.1, read as the reverse complement.
GTGGAACTCAATAGGGATTCACACTATGATCCAAGAGGAACACACCTCTCCCATGAGGCACTGGGTTCCTCTGCAAGCAAGGACACTTTGGTGTGGTGATGATGTGATGTGGTGTGCTGCTGACCTCAACTCGGGATGCCGTGGGTTGGTGGGCGGAATACTTTGAAGACATCCTCAATCCCACCGGCACGTCTTCCACTGAGGAAAGCGGCACCTGGGGACTCTGGGTCAGGTCCTCCAATCTCTGGTGCTGAGGTCACCGAGGTGGTTAAAAAGCTCCTCGGTGGCAGGGCCCCAGAGGTGGATGAGATTTGCCCGGAGTTCCTTAAGGCTCTGGATGTTGTAGGGTTGTGTTGGCTTACGCGACTCTACAATATTGCGTGGACATCGGGGGAAGTTCCCCTGGATTGGCAGACCAGGGTGGTGGTCCCTCTATTCAAAAAGGGGGGCCGTAGAATGTGTTCCAACTACAGGGAGATCACGCTCTTAAGCCTCCCTGGTAAGGTCTATTCGGAGGTTCTGGAGAGGAGGGTCCGTCGGATAGTCGAACCTCGGATTCAGGAGGAGCAGTGCGGTTTTTGTCCTGGTCGTGAAACACTGGACCAGCTCGACACTCTCAGCAGGATCCTGGAGGGTGTGTGGGAGTTTGCCCAACTTGTCTACATGTGCTTTGTGGACTTGGAGAAGGTGTTCGACCACATCCCTCGGAGAACCCTGTGGGGGGTACTCTGGGCGTATGGGGTACCAGGCCCTTTGATACAGGCTGTTAGGTCCCTATATGACTGGTGTCAGAGCTTGGTCCGCATTGTCGGCAGTAAGTCGGGCTCATTCCCGATGAGAGTTCAACTCCGCCAAGGTTGCCCTTTGTCACCAATTCTGTTCATAACTTTTATGGACAGAATTTCTAGGCACAGCCAAGGTGTTGAGGGAATCCGTTTTGGTGGTCTTAGGATCGCGTGTCTGCTTTTTGCAGATGATGTTGTACTATTGGCTTCATCAGATCGTGATCTGCAGCTTTTGCTGGAGCGGTTCGCAGCCGAGTGCAACACAGCCGGGATGAAAATCAGTTCCTCCAAATCCGAGGCCATGGTCTTGAGCCGGAAAAGGGTAAAGTGCCCTCTCCGGGTCAGGGTGGAGGTCCTGCCCCAAGTGGAGGAGTTCAAGTATCTTGGGGTCTTGTTCAGGAATGAGGGAAAAATAGAGCGTGAGATCGATAGGCAGATAGATGCAGCATCTGCAGTGAAGTGGGCGCTGTACAGGTCTGTTGTGGTGAAGAGAGAGCTGAGTCAAAAGGCGCAGCTCTCAATTTACCGATCGATCTACGTTCCTACCCTCATCTATGGTCATGAGCTTTGGGTTGTGACCGAAAGAACGAGATCTTGGATACAAGCGGCCAAAATGAGTTTTCTCCGCAGGGTGTCTGGGCTCTCCCTTAGAGATAGGGTGAGAAGCTCGATCATCCGGGAGGGACTCAGAGTAGAGCCGCTGCTTCTCCACACCAAGAGGAGCCAGTTGAGGTGGCTCGGGCACCTGATTAGGATGCCTCCTGGACGCCTCCCTGGTGAGGTCTTCTGGACACGTCCCACTGGGAGGAGACCCAGAGGAAGGCCCAGGACATGCTGGAGGGACTATGTTTCTCAGCTGGCCTGGGAACGCCTCGGGATTCCCCCGGAGGAGCTGGCCCAAGTGGCTGGGGAGAGGGAAGTCTGGGCCTCCCTACTTTAGCTGCTACCCCCGCGACCCTACCCAGACAGGTTATTGGACTTGTTTCTTTGTTGTGCCACTATCAGGTCTAACTGAGGTGACAGAAAGAAGATTAAAGACATTAGTTGATCATTGCTGTGACCAACATCTGTGTTGGAAGAGACACAGTCTGATCCAGTTCTAATATCACTGTTTATAGAACGAGGCACGTGCACACCACAAACTGTATGTCACACAAATACTGATAATTAAACTGAACACCCTATTAAAACACGTTAACTGTAAACTACATTAATGAACAGGACTCTTGTGTTCATCCGATATGGAAGTCCCACGTTGTCCATCTGGCTCGTTCAGGCTGTCACTCCTTTGATTAATGCAGCTTAAAACATTGAATGGATTGAATAAAAGAACTGAGGGGAATTTTAAACAAATATTTCATCCAACATCTCTCTGTCTTCAACATCCTCCTGTACTGCATCTTGGCCGAGCCTCATTCAGAACCGGTCCGCCTGGTGGAAGGACAGCTCCTTCTTCTTTCAGGAAAAATAAAAACTCAGTTAGTTGTTTTGTAACCTAAGTAAACACAAGCTAACATTATTAAAAACTAGGGCTGCAACTAACGATTATTTCAATAATTGATTCATCGACCAATTATTTTTTCAATTAATTGATGAATCGGCAAAAAAAAAGTTGTAATTTCCACCCCTTTATTCCAAAATTTTAACATTTGACTGACATAGCAATTTGCACAAAAAACAGGTAGCTATTTAACTATTCTGTTAGTAAAATATTGATTAATAAAAAATAAAAGTTAGTCAAATAGCTTAAAAAAATAAATGTACACAAAAATATATACAAATGTATACCTGCACAACATGTAGCTACTTTGTAAAATGTGTCCTTGAGGGAAGAGCGTAACCTGGATTAAAAGTGTGGATTATTGTAACCTGGATTAAAAGTGTGGATCGTTATAGTGAAGCCTTTATCTTCAACCATGGACAGAGGCCTCATGTCAGTGATGATCATGTTCAGGATGTTTCAGTGAAGACAGCTGCTGCTGTGGTGTCCATGATGTCTTTCCATCATGAAGGATGTTGTTGTTTGTTGTTGTTTTCTGGAATGAGACAGTAAATATGTTTTATAGCATAATTTACAGCAACTCAAGAAATGCCTTGTTTCACTTACAGTGTTAGGTTCAGGCAAAAGTAGCAACACACACACACACACACATATGAAATTCTTAATTACACACATTTGAGTAGATGTAATAAATTACTTTAATTCCTGTTTAAATGCAGTTCATCCTGCCATACCTGCAGTATCTTCAGACTTTACCAGCAAATTGATTACTTGATTACCTTGTAAATTTGAAATTGATTTGAAGCTCTCAACCTTGACCTCTCTAAGTGTCTTTAAGAATCTGTTGGACACCTGGCAGGGTCCAATGCTGACATGTTCCTGTTTTTAGCTTTCTACATTTGTCTTGGAATCTAGCTGGGTTTTTTTTTGTTTGTTTTGTTACCTTTTCCTTTTAGCCAAACTATTTGTTAAAAAAAAAAAAAAAAAAAAAAACTGCAGTATGACTTTTTATAACTGTTTATTGTTGTTACTGTTGTCCATTGTTGTCATCTTTCTTTGTTGAAATCAGGTCTCTCTTGTTAATGAGTCCTCGAGGCTCAATGGGATTTACCTGTAGAAATAAAGGTTGATTGAAATTAAAAGTTGAAGCTTAATCATTAAATTATTATCTTTGTTTATTATCTTGATTTATTTATAAATCACATTTAAACACTGCTTGTACCAATTAAATTAAATTAAAAGTAACACACGTTCTCTATCACCGTCATTAATCAGATAAACAAACAAGCAGCAGCTTCATCTACCAGACAGACTGACGTTACGTTTTCTCTCTTAGAAACAGAACAAAGTGTTAAATTGTAGAGACTCACCTGCAACACGAGTTGGGAGTGAAACATATTGTATCAGTTACAGCTCCTTCCTCCTCCTCGTGACTCCGACATGTTTACGTTTCATCTCTGTGGTTCTCCCATGTTGTGTCGTAAATTTTCAAAGCGGCATGTTTAAGTTTGTATCTTTGTGAAGAGCTCCTACACTTTGGAGGACTTGGGTCGAACAGTTTTCGCTGCGTTGGTCATTTGTAAAATTTACTTATTTTCCTTTGAAAACCGCCTCTGCTCTGCTTCCACCTCGCTCTGTTCAACTCGCGCTGCAGAGTTTTTTTTTTTTTTTTTCAAACTTTATTCAGTCAGTCAGCATTGACAATGAACTGCAGGTGAACAAAACTGCTCCGCAGCGCCGTGAAAGACGAATAATCGCACGACACAACGAATGAATAATGAAATTCGTTGCAAACGCTTTTAATCATCGATTTTATCGATTCATTGTTGCAGCCCTATTAAGAACGTTGATTTACCTGCAGTAAATCAGCTACTGATTATCACGGAGTAAAGTCCGACATCGTCGACTCGGTTCTGATCCACTTAGCGACCGGTGTGGAGCTGTTAGATGATGCGGTCCCACTTGGCGTCAAATCTGTCGACTCTTATCCACATTCCAGCCAAAATCCAGCTTTTTGTTGTTAAATAGTTAGCTGAGCTTTTTAGTTCACAGGAAAGGAGCGTGCAAAGGTAGCACGCATGCGCATTAGGTGAAGGTACAAAATTCACAGCGCCATCTAATGACCTGGCATGGTAACTACAGCGGATTCAGAAGGGCGGGGGGGGGGGATTTCTTCGGATGCATGTAAACAAAATCCGTCCATGTCAACGCGGATCTTTTCCTCTAATTAACATATGAAAAAAAAATACATTTCCCCCCATCGTGTCCTTGTAAATAGGGCCTAAGACAGCATCAGTCCATTTTGGTCTTAATTTTCAGAACTTTCCACCAAACTCTCTTTAAAATGTTTCAGAATTGAAGGAATGTTTATGGGTAAATGGAAAAAAATCTCAGGTATACACTGTACCTCCAAAAAAATGCCACATTATGTTTAGTATACTTGATAGAGCTCCATGTATTTAGAGGTGTTAATCAAATCATTATATTTAGTGATCTAAATGCATCCCTTTGTTTTATATTTGGTAACTTAATATAAAAAATGGAAGACTGGAAAGGCCTGAAGTGCAAGAATGGATATTTAATGTAAATTAAATCTTTAATAAATGGGTTGGTGAGACAAAGCAACATCATGGGGTCATACTTCCTGCAATGAAAATCAAGGAACATTCTAAATCATTTATTAAAAAAATGTATTTAGTAACACCCCTGAAAAAGTAATTTTTTGTGTGTGTTTTAGGTTTCACTTTCAGTAGTACTTGGAATCCCAGAGAGGAAGAGGAAATCTCTCTCTGAGGCAGAGCTTGAGCACCGACATCAGAGAAGAGAAGAGGCTGCAGCCAAGAGAGCCAAACTACAGGAGAACATGAAGAAGCACCAACAGGAGCAAAAGCAAAAGAAAAAGTACAATTTAGATTTTATAACTCTGTTCGTGTGAGGTCAAATATACTGGTATTTGACAAAAAAGTTTTTTTTTGTTTGTTTTTTTTTAGAATTGCATGGTGGGAGTCCTGTGGCTACAAATCACTTTGTCTACAGGCTGTGGACAGTGAAGAAGATGAGGAAGATGACAGCAGTATGTGCTCCACAGACTTTATGGATATCTGCTACATTCTGGGAGATGTTACTCATCCACATGCTGCTAAGGGAAATGCTATCATCGTCCACTGTGTTGGTAAGTGCTCTATGTAACCACATTAATTAACTACTTGATCTACTGATAAAGAAAATTTTAGCATCCTGCACACGTCTGTCACTGCATGTTCCATATATGAAAGAAAATCATTTCTGTGCAGATGACTCAGGTTTGTGGGGCAGAGGAGGCCTATTTACAGCACTGGAGGCGAGATCAGATGAACCACGAAAGCAGTATGAGTTGGCAGGAAAGATGAAAGGTAACTATGACGACAAAGAAAAACGAACAAGCATTCATCAGGCTGCTTCATCTGTAACATCTAATATAAACTAAAAGGAAAATGTGTATGTTTGTTTCAGATTTGGAGCTTGGAAATGTGCTTCTCTTCCCGATGGATGACAAGCAGTCCCAGTTGGATGGCCAAGATCGAGTAGGTTCTGCTTCGTTGAAACACTAATGCATGTGCACACGTGCATATTTTCTATGAGCCCAGTCTTTGCATTAGTAGTGTGATACATTTGAGTTAGGTTTAAGCGTGGTTGGAGCATTGCTCATTTGTGGCTGAGCAACAGTTGAGAAAACTGCAGCAATGATCAACTAATGTCTTTAATCTTCTTGCTGTCACCTCAGTTAGCCCTGATAGTGGCACAACAAAGAGACAAGTCCAATAACCTGTCTGGGATCCTCTTGAGTGCTTTGGATAAAGGACTGAACAAGATTTATACTGCAGCCAAGAGAAGCAAGGGTATAATTATTGCTATTTTTTTGCAAAGCTAATGAACTGGTTTGAGCACTTAGTATTAAAATGAACCACTTATTTAATGTCACATGTTTTCATGTTCAGAGAAAACTTTTCAATGATGCAACTTTTATCACAATTTGTCCTGCCTTTGCTTTGTCCCCTAACAAAGCCAGTGTTCATCTTCCTCGGATCGGCCACTCTACCAAAGGTTTCAACTGGTACGGCACTGAGAGGCTTATCAGGAAACACCTAGCTTCCAGAGGTGTCCCCACCTTCATGTATCCAATTTCAATTTCAATTCAGTTTATTTATGTAACGCCAAATCACAACAAAGTCATCTCAGGGCACTGAACAAAAACATTCACATACATTATAAAAGCCATTTAGTAAAAGTTATCTATCTAAAGAAGGAAGCCAGCAGACACGTTGAATCTTCATTTTGTCACAGTCTCCCATCCTGTGCAAGCACAATGGCAACAGTGGAAAGAAAAACTCCCTTTTATAAGGAAAAAACCTCCAGCAGAACCAGGCTCCAGACAAGCGGCCATCTGCTTTGACCACCTGGGTTTGATAGGACAAGAAGAAACAAACAAACACAGAATGGCAGGTCCAGATGTAGGTGCAGGTGTACCTCCTATTGGAAGAAAGACAAACAACACATGTCAAGGAGAGAAATAATTACAAATACAAAATGGGTAGAAATACAAAACAGAATAGAGCAAGTAAAGACAGTACAGAGTGAAAATTGTGGTCAGTTTGTCCTCCAGCATTCTAAGCCTATAGCAGCATAACTAAGGGACAGCTCAGGAAACTCAAGCCGACCCTTGACAGGATCATTCCCTGTCTGTTTTCTGTATATTTGTTTGTTTTTTCCGTTTATCATTATACTTTTTCATTCTGTTCCTTGTTGTTTTTGACTATGTTTTCTGCCACTCTCCACTCACTCCTCAGTCTGTCTGTCCAGTCTTAATCATCCACACCAGTTAGCAATTAGTATTATCGCAGGTGCACTCATCATCCCTCTCTATCTCAGACTTTCTTAAACCTCTTCTCTTCACTACTCCAGCGTCTGGTCATTGTTCTGTTTATGCACAGACGACTCAGTCCTCCCCTGTTCCTGTGAGCCGTCTGAATCTGTACCCGTCCTGTTTTGTCTGCCTGATCCCGTTAGTAAGTTTTTGCTGCCTCGTCAGCTGTTTTTGTTTTGTTGTTTAAAATAAATAATTTTTATTTTAAACTCCTGCCTCGCTCGCCTGCCTGCAAATGGGTCTAAAACATGAGGATTGTGTCAATCCTAACTATAAGATTTATCAAAAAGTAAAGTCTTAAGCCCAGTCTTAAAACTGTACAATGTGTCAGCCTCACGGACAGCAACTGGAAGTTGGTTCCACAAGAGAGGAGCCTGATAACTGAAAGCTCTGCCTCCCGTTCTGCTTTTGGAAACTCTAGGAACTGCAAGTTAGCCTGCAGTCTGAGAGCGAAGTGCTCTGTTAGGAAAGTGTGGAACAATAAAATCTGTGATATAAGATGAAGCTAAATTGTTGAGCTGTGTAGGTTAGAAGTAAGATTTAAAATTATATTCTGAATTTGACAGGAAGCCAATGGAGAGAAGCTAAAACTGGAGAAATCCTTCAACATTGCCACCGTTTTAAAGTCATTGTGTTCATTGGAGTAATTTCACTTAACCCAACTGGCAGATACTATCACAGCAGAGCTGCTAAGAAGCCATCTACACCACAGGCCCCTGCAACCTCAGCTAGCACCCCTGAAGCAGCAGCGCATGGCTCAGACAAGCCAGCTGATGAGACAGAGGTCCCGGGCCCTTCGGCTCCACCCCTATCTTTCAGCTCTGCAGAACTCCCCAGTTTCATGAAGGGAGTTAGAGTTTTTTTCTACAACATACCTGCATCTGAACGAAAGAGGCTGGCCCGCTACCTCATCACATATCCTTTCACACCTTTTTTCCCCCAGCGGACTGTTAAACTGCCATAAACTATTTATTATCAGTGTTTAGACCTGCTGATGTGCCGATGTTAGAATAACAGAACATTTGTTTGCATCAAACCATCACGATGCAGCTGTTTCAGGCAGGCAGAGTGAATGAGATGTTAGCTACAGGTAATCACTGCTGCCATCTACAAGTGGTTCACGTTTTATTTAACTGCATTTTCCCAACGGCCATGAAGATACTATCTAAACCAGGGGTGCCCAATACGTCGATCTACTAGTTGATCTCAAATGTATTATGGATAAATGGCATGGCATGGCATAAAAAAAAATAAAAAATAGATGTCAGCCTATCATCCATCCTCACTTGGGAATTTGTCACTTGACTGAAATACAGGGTAGCCAGTCTGAGGCCTCGTTTGCACGATGTGAAACGTTAGGCCGTTCATTTACACGACAACAGCCCTCATTCTCTCTGAAACTGAAGGTTTATGAATTACAGGTCTCAGAGTAGAGATTTTTTTTTGGGGGGGGGGGGGGGGTGCTCCGCAAGTGTAAAGTGGCACATGCACACTACAGGTGGCTGTATTCCAAAGTTTTCTGCACTAACAACAGTTATAATAAATGGCATAGAGCAGAGTGTTTTTGTACTACTCTCCCTTTTTCAGGATGTAGGAGCAAACTAATAAAATCCAGTGTCCAAAGAGACGTTAGTGTATTCACCAGTTTGGACATAACTATGATCATGCAGACGCTGCATGTGCAATGAATGAAGCTGAGCCCTCAGGGTTGCCAGATACATTAAAAATGTCTCGGGTAGGAAACCAACATGGTGGCAGACCCGTGAACTGCGTTTTGCTGAGCTCCCTTTGGCCCAGCTGAAAAATTGCTTTTTATAATCATATCCTCGCTACCTTCCGCTAGATTTTGTCTCCGAGACTGGTGCAGCTGCATAACTGACTCAACAGACCTGTGATATGGCCTCTAAGCAAAAAAAGTCGAAGGCAGTGGTGTCTTCCCCCGTGTGGTCTTTTGTCACAGCTGCAGCCTCGGGCCCCCATGATGGAGAAGCAGGTGAAGCATGTGCATTGGCCCCACCTTTGCCTGGCTCTGGAGGGACGGACAAGTTGGCTCTGTGGTCAGACATTCTGGCCTCAATTAAATCTGAAGTCATAGTGATAATTAGGATGGAGATAAGAGCACCTCTGACGGATGATTTTAATTTTATTAAGTGCGAATTGCAGGCTGTCCGAGCGGAACTTGCTAATGCCACCACAGGCCTGATTATGGAGTGTGACCAAGTTAATAAGTGTTTCAGAGACTGAGAATGGTCTGTCTTCATGATTGGATGAAAGAGATTCCAGTTCCACATGTATGTGGCGCGGTGGCGGAAGTAAAATCTGAAATCAATGGGATGAAAAAATAGCTTGAATCCTTGGAGGAAAATATGAAATGTGACAATATTAGGATTATTGGAGTTCCTGAATTGGTGGGCGAGTGCACACCTATAATGATAGTGAAAATACTAATGGAGGTGCTAAAACTGGGCATACGCTGATTGATCACATGTACCGTCAGAAGAGGCTCGGATGGGGTATCAAGAGTGTAGTGAACTCTGCCTCCGACCAAAACCTGCCTCTGAAGACCTTCATGGGACAGGAACTGTTATTTCATTGATTTTAATCCAGAAATACAAATTAGCTCATCCAGAGACTGTCTAATTGTATCCTGAAGTAATCAATTGAAAGAACACTCTTTTTTTATATTATCATTACTATTTTTTAATATCTTGATAATCAAAGTGTGTTTAGTTCATACCATTTCTAAATGTTGAAGTGAACCACTCATTTTAAATCAACTGAAACAGTATTAATTTTTTTTTTTTTAAATCCTCATTTAAATTAGAAATCAAGTTAAATGTCTATTTACAAAGTAATTATGCATTTTGATCTTCTGTCTGAATGAGAATTAGTCATGTCGGTCGAAAGTCATAGACAGTCAGAAAACAAGTTATTAGAACGGGCTGTATTGTTTTTAAACCTAGCAGACGGTAAAAAGAGAAACACTGGCATCTGCTTTGTCTCACTTCGCCATAACATTTCTCTGTCTGTACTAAACGTTCCTAAACATTCCTGAACTCTTTTTGACTTTTAATAACCCTCTGACATCATTGAAACACACCCCCTGGTGGTTGTTTCAACCAATCAGGAAGTCCTGAGTGACCGGAAGTGAGAACTCTTTAAAAGTCCACACTTCCTGGAACTACTCGGTCTTCTGGGTCTAGTCTAGCCAGTCTAGTCTACTGGGTCTTCTGCAGCCTACCTAGTTGAACTCAGTCTTTGATGGAGTCTTCCACTCCTGAGTGGAAACTCTGACGGACTCACAGTGACTGGCTGTGAATCCACCCGGGTATAATGCCTCCAAGTTCGAAGGGAGCTGAGCGTGTTTGTTGAAAGGAGTAACTCGACACGACTTCTGACGATGGCCAGCCGCTCTTACTGGAGACGCTGGAAGGTAGCGTTGAAATGGACCCGACACCGGAGCTGATTTATCTCCTGCGAAGGTAACGAGTCGTGACGCGCTAAGTGTACCGGAGGTTTGAGCTGGTGTTGGAAGAAGCGTGCCATCCTGGTCCGAACAGACACTTCCCTTCACCCATTTAAACTCCTTCAATCCTTCCTTTCAACTCTTCTATTTTGCCAGTAATCTAGATGCCTTCAGAAATGTCTTGTTGTCTTATTAGTAAAGCGTGCCAAGTTTTATTAATCAGAACCAGATCAGCTAATCATGTGTACATGTTTTGATGTTAAATTTTGATTCTGTTAAATAAATGATCTCATTTATTCTGATGGGTCAAAGTTAAATTAATGTCTCTTGTCACTGATCAAACAATCCTCACAGTTATCTTGGTCACATGGCAGAAATTTAACTCGAAAAAGAGAGAAACCGTTATATTTAAATAATTAGTAGTGAAGGTACAGCAAAGCTGACCTTGACACACTACATATTGGTGGCTCCGTACGGGTCTCTAAAGAGATAAATTCCTCCATCTCCTCTTTAAACCCCCACCTTCTACATTTTGGTGGCCGAACAGGTTTCTAAAGAGATATAAATTATGTGTGACACGAGTATCTGTGCTGTTGAAATGACGCTGCATGTCGGCACATGGGAGTCCGAGTTATGAACTTGGTACAGGCATGATTTACGGCTGTGGTGTTCAGAAAGCTGCAGATTACGTCAATGTGTTCATTTTAAAGCTGGAAAGATGTAACTCTGTTTGTGTAACTATGCTGGATGCAGTGAGAAAGACGCTTCATTTTGTTTGAAACTCTAGCATGAACGGGGGTTCGTGGTTCGACCCGGTTCTGTTTATTGGACTCGAACGAGTCATGTTTTAAATGGATGAGACGCTGTTTGGAGCTGAGCGCCGCCTCAGATGCTGTGTTTTTATGCTGATTCGTTACATTTTTAACAGTAAAATGTGCATTTTCGAAGTTTTAATGGGCGATAATTTGACCGGACTGTTAATGCTAACTGCTAGCTTGGAGCAGGTAAACAGGGCTGTGATTGGTTGAGAACCGCTGTTTGAGTCGTTCTGATTCGCTGAGAAGCTGGTGACGTATTTCTGTTTGTCCGCTCCCTCTGATGTCAGATTGTAAACCCCACCTCCAGTGTGCACGTGTCTGAAAAGTCACGTGACCCCAGAAATGAAGCTCGTTTTAACCGAGTCCTCCTTTGTGTTTAAAAAAGCCTGACACTGGTCCTAAACTCATGTTTTCATGCAGTTAAAGCGTGCTTGTTGAGAGAAGCCACGTTAAAAGCTTTAAGTCCGTCCATAAAAGTTGTTTTGAACCGTGTTCGACCGTTGCTACATTGGAGCTAACGGCTAACGACCGGATGTCAACAGGATGGTTCACAGGAAGTTGTCATAAGACTCCTACTGGTAAAAGTAAGCTTACACCACCACCTGCTGTTGAAAAAGGAGTACAACAGTTTTCCTGAAAGAAAGCTGAACACTCGCTTTGATTAAAAAAATTTTTTTTTTTTTTGTTAATCAAGCCTGGTTTCTGTGTACTGTTTAAATAGCGAATTCTGGTAAATTAAAACTGCTTAAAAAGCATTTAAAAAATAATGTTGCTGTGAGACTTTTAGAAAAATTGCAGGTTTATTCATTTTAAGTGCACTTGAGTAAAATAACACTGAAATGGCCTGGTTCATTGTATCTGTTACAAAATAAGCACATTAAGTAACTAGCTAAGAAGGCATTTACTTACAATATTTATGGAGTAAGACCCAGAGAAGGGGCCCATTTATTGAAAAGTTAGCTTATAACAGTACTGTTGATTGACCCACAGAGCTAAAATAGTGTGTGCATCTCACTGCTCACTTAAATAAAATATTTACCTGTTAAAAAATCTTAAGTTTGCAACTATTTCACCAGATAGGTTTGCTGAACAGTGGTTTACCATGGCAGATTTAACAGACACTGATATTTTTCCATGTGATAAGAAGGACTGGTTAGAAAGAGCATTAACGCTGCTAACAGAATCCTTACATCCATATGGTGGACAGCATGAACTCAAAAGAGTTATTGGACGAGCTGAAGGAAGTTGCAGAAGACTTCTGCAGACATAACAAAGTCAAGCTATGAACATCTGGCTAAATTAGCACTCTTGCTGAAAGTTAAATTTTATATTGAGGCCAACAAGGCTGAAGACCTTGCAAAAAGGTTAAACAGCGAGACAGATGAGTATCTTATGCCCCTTTTCCATTAGTACCGGTACGGGCCGACTCGACCCTACATGGCCCGGTTCTGAGGCTTTTCCATTAGTACCGGTACTTAGTACCTGTTACTATTTTCAGTACCCTTGGCTCTGTGGTTCTAACCGGTACGAAGAGGTACAAAAACGTGACGTCAGTACACTGTCGGTCACGGGTTGGTCGGGGGCAGAGTCGGGGGCGGAGTCACTGGATCCTTCAGAAACGTTTCAAAACAATAATCCGCCATTTGCAATTTCTCGGACTGGAGCAGCGGCCGGCTGGACTTATTTTAAAGATTTTAAAAACAATACTGACAACATCTTGGTCTAATGTTGATGTGCTGGCATTTTTTGTGCTTGGTGGCCGACAACATAATTCAGAGCAAGCTGGATGGAGATCTGCTGGTCTACCCCGATCCTCCCTCCGGAGCCTCGGAGCGCCAGACCGGGCAGGGCGTCATCTCCCCGGCTCCAAGTTAAGCTGGTCACCGCGGAAGATCCTTCGATGTGCCGACTCGGAGGCTCGGGTTCCAGATACCAGCCTTGTGTGCTCAGAGCTCCCCAGGTCACTGCGAATCTGGAGATGGGGACTCGCAGATGGCCGTTGCGAGACCCCGGCCGCGCGTAATCATGAAGGCTGAATCCCGATCCCGCCCGGCAGCCAGGCGGACTGGACAGTCTGGGACGGACGCTGGAAGCGATTTTTAAATAAAATAACATTTTGTTTTTATACAAAAAATGTTTTTAAAAAAATGCTGAAGCAATTTAAAAATGATTATTATTATTTTTACACGTAAAAGGTTTTTTAAAATCGCTTCCACCGTTCGTCGCAGACCCGTCTCTGCCCGCCTGTCTGCGCGGGTCGGACCTTCATGATTACGCGCGGCTGGAGCCTTGGAACAGCCTCTGGAGTCACCAGCTGAACTGGAGCTGGGAGGATGAGCCTCCCAGCTTCCTCCTCTCCGGAGGAGAGGATCGTGTGACAGCGGGCAGTGTCGTGCGAGACCAGCAGAGCGTTGAAGATTTAAAAAAAAAAAAAAAGACGGTGCCAGCTTCATCATGAAATCCTGTTTTCACTTTAGTGACTGTTAACTCAGCTGAAAATCATAAAAAGACACAAAACTATTGGATATCAGGAATATTTCCCTCAAACATGTTTAAAGAAAAGAGACGACCTTCAGTTCAACTTTATTTTAACTCACGAATGTACAAATCACAAAACAAGAACTTTAAAGCAAAGCTAAAAATAAAATGTTTATATGTGAACAAGAAAGAAAACCACATATTAAAAAATGAACATTAAAAGTAGACACAATGAGTGCAAATACATCAAATGATGATGAAAACCTATACAAATTTAAATGTAATGTTTTTGTAGAATCTGGTTCATCAGAGTTTTAATTTATATACATATATAT
>NC_056500.1:53310995-53338743 GCF_014905685.2 Nematolebias whitei | reverse complement strand
GAGCACAACTATCTTGGTAAACCGGTAAACATGTTTTGCTGCTCGCATGCGATTCAGGAGTTTCAAGGTATAAAAGGTGTAACACTCAGAGAAAAGATAGAGTCTGCTGGGGTTTCCGATCGCAACGCCCAGCTGTTTTGATGTCTGCCTTTAACTGGATCGTTCAGGCTCTCCGATTTAAGTGTCACAGTGAGAAGCATTGCATCATTACTTTGTGTTTGTACTGAATGTACATTGTTTGGCTGTTATCTGTGGCAGATTAATAAATGACACTATTACTTCTAGCAGAAGCAGTCTCTGGCTTTTATTCATTATACCGACTCTTCTATTATCCTGCAACTTATTTAAAAGGTATTTCACAGAACAGAGGGATATCAAACAATATGTTGGAATATAACAGTGCAAGCAGGATAAATTTAAATAAATAAGTATTTCAAGGTAGTAATACAGGTCCTTCTAAAAAAAAATAGCATATTGTGATAAAGGTAATTATTTTCCATAATTTAATGATAAAAATGAAACTTTCATATATTTCAGATTCATTGCACACCAACTGAAATATTTCAGGTCTTTAATTGTTTTAATACTGATGATTATGGCATACAGCTCATGAAAACCCAAAATGCCTGTCCCAAAAAATTAGCATATTTCATCCCACCAATGAAAGACAAGTGTTTTTAATACAAAAAACACCAACCTTCAAATAATCATGTTCAGTTATGCACTCAATACTTGGTCGGGAATCCTTCTGCATAAATGACTGCTTCAATGCGGCGTGGCATGGAGGCAATCAGCCTGTGGCACTGCTGAGGTGTTATGGAGGCCCAGGATGCTTCGATAGCGGCCTTAAGCTCATCCAGAGTGTTGGGTCTTGCGTCTCTCAACTTTCTCTTCACAATATCCCACAGGTTCTCTATGGGGTTCAGGTCAGAGTTGGCAGGCCAATTGAACACAGTAATACCATGGTCAGTAAACCATTTACCAGTGGTTTTGGCACTGTGAGCAGGTGCCAGGTCGTGCTGAAAAATGAAATCTTCATCTCCATAAAGCTTTTCAGCAGATGGAAGCATGAAGTGAATGAAGTGAACGAATAGGCTGTTCCCAGAGTGCTGTATCAAGGCACCTCAGTGGGAAGTCTGTGGGAAGGGAAAAGTGTGGCAGAAAACGCTGCACAACGAGAAGAGGTGACCGGACCCTGAGGAGGATTGTGGAGAAGGGCCGATTCCAGACCTTGGGGGAAATGAGGAAGCAGTGGACTGAGTCTGGAGTAGAAACATCCAGAGCCACCGTGCACAGGCGTGTGCAGGAAATGTATCAATCAATCAATATTTTATTCGTAATATAACATAGATGACAGATCAAAAGTTTAATCTGAGTAAATGTAACATTTTTAAGGAAAAATATGTTGATTCAAAATTTCCCAGTGTCAACAAATCCCAAACAAGTTGGGACAAGTAGCAATAAGTGGCTGGAAAAAGGAAATTGAACATATAACGAACAGCTGGAAGACCAATTAACACTAATTAGGTCAATTGACAACATGACTGGGTATAAAAAGAGCTTCTCAGAGTGTCAGTGTCTCTCAGACGCCAAGATGGTAAGAGGATCACCAATTCCACCATTTCTGCGCAGAAAAATAGTGCAGCAATACCAGAATGGTGTTACCCAGCATAAAATAGCAAAGACTTTTAAGTTATCATCATCAACCGTGCATAACATCATCAAAAGATTCAGAGAATCTGGAAAAATCGCTGTGAGTAAGGGTCAATGCCGTAAAACTCTACTGGATGCTCGTGAGCTCCGGGCCCTTAAACGTCACTGAACCTCAAACAGGAATGCCACTGTCAAGGAAATAACAGAATGGGCTCAGGAATACTTCCAGAAAGCATTGTCAGTGAACACAATCCACCGTGCCATCCGCCGTTGCCAGCTGAAACTCTACAGTGCAAAGAGGAAGCCATTTCTAAGCAAGCTCCACAAGCTCAGACGTTTGCACTGGGCCAGGGGTCATTTAAAATGGAGTGTGGCAAAATGGAAGACTGTTCTGTGGTCAGATGAGTCACGATTTGAAGTTCTTTATGAAACACTGGGACGCCATGTCATCCGGACCAGAGAGGACAAGGATAGCCCAAGTTGTTATCAACGCTCCGTTCAGAAGCCTGCATCACTGATGGTATGGGGTTGCATGAGTGTTTGTGGCATGGGCAGCTTGCATGTATGGAATGGCACCATTAATGCAGAGAACTATGTTCAGGTTCTAGAACAACATATGCTCCCATCTAGACGTCATCTCTTTCAGGGAAGACCCTGTATTTTTCAACACGATAATGCCAGACCACATTCTGCAACAATCACAACATCATGGCTACGTAGGAGAAGGATCCGGGTACTGAAATGGCCAGCCTGCAGTCCAGATCTTTCACCTATAGAGAACATTTGACGCATCATAAAGAGGAAGGTGTGACAAAGAAGGCCCAAGACGATTGAACAGTTAGAGGCCTGTATTAGACATGAATGGGAGAGCATTCCTATTTCTAAACTTGAGAAACTGGTCTCCTCTGTCCCCAGACGTCTGTTGAGTGTTGTAAGAAGAAGGGGGGATGCCACACAGTGGTAAAAATGGACTTGTCCCAACTTTTTTGGGTATTTGTTAACGCCATGAAATTTGGAAACAACAGATTTTTCCCTTAAAATGATACATTCTCTCAGTTTAAACTTTTGATCTGTAATTTGTGTTTGAATAAAATATTAGATGTTGGCACCTCCACATCATTGCATTCAGTTTTTATTCACAATTTGTTTAGTGTCCCATCTTTTTTGGAATCCGGTTTGTAAACTATTTACATATATTAAATAATATTCCTCTTCAGCTGCTCCGCCTTCATGGCGTTATTAAGCGTGTGAAGCAGCACGTGAGGGGCTGTGTTTGGGAGAAGGAGAGGTTGCGTGAGGTTGGACAGGCAGATAAAGAAGAACTACTGTGCATGGATTTTTAAATCTTAGAGGTAGTAAATACATTAATAAAGCAGTGGCTTATATCACTGAATACACTATCCTGAGCGACTAACAAGACTGCTAACTTTAGCCGCCTGTTATCCGCTAAGCACCGTGTCTTCTATATGATAAGCTGCTGATTTATTAATGTGGCGTTAATCTCTCACTGTTGCTCTCATAAGGCACATCACAGCTAAATGAGTTTTGACCCATGGATTGTCTCTGGGAAGGAGGCTGAAAAAACAGTTGGAGCTGAAGCTTACAACTTAACTTATAGTGCTGCTTTAAATGGTGAAAAAGATTCGTAGTGCTGACTTTTTGTTGGGACTTGTTTTCAGCATTGTCTACAGAAATCATTTTTTCTGCTGCTCATCTGAAAATTTAAAGCCAAACCATCTCCAAATAACAGCCACTGTTTTCCTTTTTGCTCCATAGCTAAGCTACTCTTCATATATCCCATGTTTACTTGTTGTGTTAACTCCTCCCACCCCCCCCCCACCCCCCTACACACACACACCTGGAGAAGCAGGAAGCGTGCACAGGTGAGGGGTTGGTTGTTTAATTCAATGAAGGAGGGGCCACGTGCAGTTGGCAGTGCAGACGGGAGAAAAATAATTACTGTACATGGATTTTCAAGTCTAATAATGTTTGCGATGGTTGCGATAGAGCCATTTTAACCATCGTAAATTGAAAATCTTACGATACATTGAGTATATTCAATACATCCCCCAGCCCTACTGTATCATACATGATACAGCCACATAATGCAGCAGCAAAAAACATATTAGCTATCACAAGCTAATAGTCATATTAGTCGTCACAGATGTGTCATGGTGCAATGTTATTGCCAATTGTTCAGTGTTATTTATTGAGAGTTTAGTAATCTGACAGCTTGTGGGTAATAGCTGTCCTTTAGTCTTTTCATATGCAATGTCGGACTCCTGTATATGCCTGAGGGTAGTAGACGGAAGAGTCCTTATGCTGCAAGATGGCGCTGGTGTGTAAGGCTTGCTGTCCGTCGCTCTCTGTTTTCCTTTTAATTTTGTTATTTTTACAATGCTTTGCGCAGTGTACCGAATCATATTTTGAGTATCATCGTCGGGCACTTTTGGAGATCCGTTTTTTATGCTGAAATGCCTGCAGAGTTTTTATACAGCGGTCAGCACTCCCCTCCACTGGTTCTGTCCGGGATTCCTGCATTCCTTCTATGTGACCCTGCCACTCCCCTCCACTGGTTCTGTCCGGGATTCCTGCATTCCTTCTATGTGACCCTGGCCTTTCTCCCTAGAGGAAACATTGCAGACATTGTGGAAAGCATGCGGGGGGTTTGGTGAAACTGAGGCACTGTGTGAATTATTCTGTCAAGAGTTATGGGGCTCACTCTGGATCTGATCATCGCCTCTCTGACCCGTGGTGCTTTAGGGGCCCTGCTGCTGGCCAGCTACCCGCACGCTCTGTCCATGTAAACAGCTGGAGTTGTTTACCTGTGCGTGGCACAAGCCGACCAGAAGGTGCTGTTCTTCAAAATCTGCAGCCGCTGGCGCACGCTCCCCCCGCCATGGCTGTGTCTGCGCTGGACCCTATCAGGATGTGTTTGATCAACGCCAGATCCATTTCCAACAAGACTTTTATCCTCAATGACTCTTTTAAATAGGGGGGGGGGGTTCCGCAGGGGTCCATCCTGAGTCCTGTCAATTGGGCCCGCTGTTATGGAATCAGTCTGATATGTCCAGGCTTGCTCGTGTTACATGTCCGAGCGTGCTGTT
Organism: Nematolebias whitei; assembly: GCF_014905685.2. Lineage (NCBI taxonomy): Eukaryota > Metazoa > Chordata > Actinopteri > Cyprinodontiformes > Rivulidae > Nematolebias > Nematolebias whitei. The sequence continues at coordinate 53,333,983 of NC_056500.1, read as the reverse complement.
GTTCAGGCCTGTGTGGGAAGTACCGACGTTTCCAGGCTAAGCTGATTGAAAACAGATGCTGGAAGCACATACACACAGCATATGCACACCCATAAAGGCACATACACTCATACACTCACACACTCACACTCTCACACACTACACAAACACGCACAAGCATATATACACACATGAAGGCACATACACACTCACACACACGCATGTAGTCGCACTCAAACATACACACACGCAAGTGGGAAGAATGTGGGGAGAAGATAAAGTGAGAAATGGAGCACATTTCCTTCAGCTGAAACTGTTATGGTTTAAAATAGAAATATGATTTGTTTATTATAAGGGACATAAGTAAAATTAATAAAGTTGACGATGTAAGCTTTTGTGATCTTAAAATGTATTCTGTTTTATATTTGTTCATGATGTTGCGAATTTAGGAAGTGAACCGTTTTCTCAGAAATGATGTTCAGTTGTTGTACAAAAAGAGTTACTCAAAAAGAGATGTTTCACAATGGCAGACCTTAAAAACAACTCCAAGCAAAAAGACAATATCCTAATAAGGCAAACAAAAGAGAAAAACAACTCAGAAGTTGACTCAGACATGTCCGGACAGAACCGGACAAAATGAGTTACACCCAGATTTTAATATGTATAAGAAGTGAGGTAAACACCTCCGTAGACATGCATGGAAGTCCTGAATCAAGTCCGCCCCAAAGAGGTGGGATTGAAGGTGGCATGATATTTTGGAGGTGTCAGTCAAACCTCACTCTATAAATGCTGACTGCACCAACAAACTGGGCTGTTGGACCACCGGATGGTGTGGATGTAAGGACAATTTTTGGACAGTTCCGGCTGAAGGAGAAGTGGGGCAAATCCGTTGAAGAGGCTTCGATTGGAGTCACTTTCTTTCTCAGCCCGGATTATAATACTTGAACCCTTTTCTTCAAATTCTGACCAGCTACAGGACCAGAGACGGACCTATTCAAGTGTGAATGGGGAAATTTGCTTCTTACTGAGCTGGAATTTTGAGGAATTCCACCAAAAAGGTGATGGTAAGAAGTCGTTTCACCAATATTGTCCTTAATAAAAATTTATATCAAATTAGAGCGGTAGCCTATAAATCGGCAGGCAGAAAGATCAATTATATTATAAATTTGGTTGCTTGGAGTTGTGAAAGATTTGTCATTGTGGTGAGAGATAACATTTTGGGGCAGGTAAAGAGTGTGGGTAAATTGTGGGGGTTCTGGAGCACCTGAGTGAGTTAGGACGTGTCCGGCCAGGAGGAAATTATCTGAGGCTGAACAGAGCAAGTCCACAGCTATCCTCAAGCTCTCCACAGGGATAGAAAACTACCTTGCCTAGGAAAGGTCAACATCTGGAAAATAACTAAGGTCTGAATATTATTCACCATGTATCTTCTTTGTAATCAAATGTAATCACTGTGATTGGATTGTACATATCACTGTCTCCCCTGCAAAGTCATTGATTAAAGCAAAGCGAAACGTAAAATTCTGGATTCTTATTTCAACCCCTCTGTTCATGGAAGTGGAAGACTTGGTTCAGTGAAACAAGAAAAGCACGGGAGGTTTTAAAAGGTTTCGTAGCTTTGATTATAAAGCAACATCTAAGAATCTTATACCTAGATTCTAAACAAAGCCAGATCGGATAACAATTGCAATGCTAAATCAGGAGATGAGCTACCGTTAACTTGCGCTTTCTCGTCTGCCAAACGTCCCCACTCCTGCTGCTAGGTCGGGCGAGGCACGAGGTGAGACTTTGGGTGTGGTGCATGGATCGTAGGTAGTTAACAATCTGGGTGAATCATCTCAACACAGCCTTAGACTAAAAACTGTCCTAGGAAACAGCTGCGGGTAATACCTGAGCCTTAGGATTAGTTCTAAGACCCCTTGGATGAGAAGGCTGCAGTGAGGTCGTGGCACGTGTCCTGTGTCTACCTCACTCGGGTAAGCGAAACATGGTGGCAGCGGTGGGATACGGTTTTTTAGTGTAAAGACCCCTCAAAGAGTAGGCGCGTATCAGAGGACTGATCAAATGCCGAAAAAGAACACAGCCCATAGAGTTGACGGGGTGTGAGCGGCTGGACCAGGCCACCGGCCAAGTACCCCTTAGTGAACCACTAGGCAGTGGGTGGGGTAGAAGGGCTTACGAAGGATTACTGACCGTAATCCAAGTAGTAAGTTAAGCAGCTAGTCTGTTCCCATCTGAAGTACAAGGAATAGGGCCAGGCGGCTCTGCGGAACAGACACTCGAGACGACAAAAATGGAAAAATGGGCGAAAGACGGAGAAGGAATGGAACTGGAGGACTAGTCTGAGCCAAATGATCCGACAGGAACAACACCCAAGTCAGAGAAAGAAATAATAGGAGTGAGGATAGGAATCCAACCATATGGAAAATATTTTGGAACCTGGCACCAACAGGTACAGCTCTAATTCAAAAATAGTAATCTGGAGAAAGATGAAGTTCTGCAATGAAACCTGATCAGGTGCATCGAAGAAAAGGGTGTGTACTATTCAATCAACCTTTATTTAGACATGTAAATCCCACTGAGCCTTGAGGACTCATTTACAAGAGAGACCTGATTTCAACAAAGAAAGATGACAACAATGGACAACAGCAACAACAATAAACAATTATAAAAAGTCATACTGCATGTTTTTTTTGTTTTTTTTTTTTTTACAAATAGCATGGCTAAAAGGAAAAGGTAACAAAACAAAAAAAAAAAACAGCTAGATTCTAAGGCGAATGTAGAAAACTTAAAACAGGAACATGTCTGCATTGGTCCCTGCCAGGAGTCCAACAGATTCTTAAAGCCACTTGGAGAGGTCAAGGTCGAGAGCTTCAAATCTTTTTGTAAGATATTCCAGGAAACAGGAGCGGAGTAGGAGAAGGCCCTTTTACCTAGTTCAGTCCTCATTGAGGGAACACTGCAGGTAATAATGTCCTGAGAGCGCACACTGTAGCTGCACTCACGCAGAGACATGTAGGAGGAGATGTATGAAGGCAGCAGACCAAGAAGTGATTTAAAGATGAAAATGTATCAGTGAGAGAGTCTGCGTGAAGTTAATGATGTCCAGTTAACCAGTGAATACAGGGTGCAGTGGTGGGTACGATAATCACAGCCAGTTATGAATCTTAGTGCACCATGATAGACAGCATCCAACATCTGCAGGGTTCGTGTAAGAGCGTTCATGTAAATAATGTCACCATAATCAATTGAGGGAAGGAAATTCACAGATACAAGGTGTTTTCTAGCATTCAGGGTTAAACGGGATCTGTTTCTGAAAAAGAAACCCAGTTTAACTTTCAGTTTCTTTACCAAGTTTTCCACATGGAGCTTAAAAGAGAGATGCGAGTCGACCAAGATACCCAAATATTTATAGGAATCAACAAACTCAATGGGGACACCTGATATAAAAATATGTTTTATAAGGTGTTAAGTCGCCTTTATGCCTGTTCAAACATATACTTTGTGTGTGTGTTACTTATAATATTTAGACACTCTTTGATGGTTAGCAGAGGGACGAAGGGGGTAGTGTATCCTCTCTAGGAATGCTTTAATAAGCATTAAGGAGTGCTTTCGACCGAAGAGCTTTGGCCCGCTTTTGCGGTCACGGCGCTCCTTACTGGAAAAACATGTTTTAATTAGATCTGTCCTCCTGACAACCATCAAACTTGTTTTTCACTGCTCTCATGCGATCCGGTCAGGGAGAGGTATAAAGGAGGTGTGACAGGCAAGGGAATTTTTGAAGTCTTGCTGTGGACTAACGCGTGAGTGCCCAGCGATTGATGTGATTCCTGTTTACCCGGGTCGAAACGGCTTCCCGACCACGTGTCACGGTGAGAGGCTCTCATATCAATTTGTGTGTTAAGAGTGTACAAGTGTACATGTTTGCTTGGCTGTTTTCTGTGGCAGATTAATAAATGACACTATTATTCCTAGCAGTAACAGTCTCCTTGTGTTTCATTTTTCCTCTTGTCTGAATATCTGGTGCCGATCATTCACGACCCCTGTTAATTTCATAATACATTTTTGGCGACGAGGATGGGATATTATTAAAATAAATAAATAATTCTGAACGGCTGCACCATGTTCAAACGAAAGGAAAAAGTGTTGAGGAAAAGTTGATGCGAGTGCATCTGGACAAAGAGTCCACAGAGGTTGTGCCGGGTTGGGAGAGTTATCCAACCTTGGCTTTGTGTTTAAGAGGTGGAGGGGGACGCCCCGAGCCTTTATGTGAGAGTTTAAAAACAGAGAAAATTTGACTCAGACGCCTGAGGAGGCGTGAGCTGAACGGAGGAACAGTTGATCCAGACGCCTGAGGAGGCGTGAGGGGAACGGAGGAAAAGTTGATCCAGATGCCTGAGGAGGCGTGAGGGGAACAGAGAAAAAGTTGTACTGGGATGGGAAGAAGTCCCATCCCAGTTGTTTTTGTTGTTTTTGAAGAGGTGGGAAGAAGCCCATCTTAGTTGTTAGAACAATTTATCTGAAAGCAGATAGTCCGGGTGATGTTTTGACCACTTTTGCAGGCAATAGAGGTTAGAAAAGATGGCACCAGTGACAGGACTTCAGCATAAAGTCAGAAAATGCAATTACATGCTCAACGGAGCAAACAAGAATGTGAGGACCGCCTGCTTGTTGAATGGACGGCACATTCAGTCGCTTGCTCAGTTTGGGAGAATGAGCAGGGTAGTTGAGGGGGCGGTGGAGCAGGTGTACCGGTTGAAGCGAGGAAAATTCAAGAGAAAGAAAGCGCTTAAAAGGAAAAGAAAAATGAGGAAGAAAGAGCGTGATGTTTTGCCGGAGCGAGTCGGAGCTTATGTTGCAAGGTTGGATGACGGATGGGATCCGTCGAGTTGGGACGGTAACATCTCGGGAGACAAAGAGGTTGTTTACTTGTCTAAAATATCACAACCCACAGATGATCGAGTATCTAGGCTGTTGGACAAAGGTGGAGGTCAGGTAATGAATTCAGCGCATCGAGTCAGAGCTTTGCAAGACTCGAGACCATTGTTTGAAGTTTGTGTAGAGACAGCCCAACAGATAGCATCGGATTGGTCTGATTTACAGGGTCATTGGGTGACTCTAGGGGAGTGCGAGCAGAGATTGGTTCGGCTGTGTGTAGAGAATGTACTCGCTGTGCGTTGGGTTGTAGATTATCATCTACATGTTTTTTCAAGGACTGATGTTCAAAGCAGAGTGTTGGAACTTGGAGATTGGAACACAGAGCTGAAAACCGTGAAAAAAAACATTTAGTCAATCCATGGGTCGAGGGCCGGGAAAGGACGGCCGGAAAAACATGCAGGAACCTACTCGTTCTGCTTTCTGGAGGGCATTAATACAGGCAGGAGTGCATGCAGCTGAGATGGATGATGTGTCAGCAGAAGAGCTGAGGGCTGGAAGCCATTATTTGGATTAAAGGGTGGATTTGAAATGTCTAGAAATAAATATGTCATCAGAGCACTTAAAAGGGATGTGTTAAGCTGGTTGCTTTGAAGGAAGTGCAACATATGTTGTTTATAAATGGTTTACCTGCAGCTATAGTTTTGACAGCATCTAAAAACAACTCGAAGTATCCAAAAATATCCAAGATAAAAAGAATTTCACCATCTTGTTTTGCAAATGTTTCACATTTAAAGTGAAAGTTCAGCTCTTTTCAAGAGGGGTTCTGTGGAAAAAGTTAACATCTCAGTTTGAAAAAACTGATGAGCTAAATATTTTGAGTGGGGCCAAGACTAGAAGTAGGATTTCTTTTTAATAAATAAATGTTAATTGTTGACACTTTTTGCATGAAGTGGTTATGTATGAAGAATTATTTGATTAGTTGTAGAACAAGACAGATGATGAAACTGCAATACAACAATGTGAAGCATGCAGCATTAGAAAAGAGGGTCACAATAGTAAATGCAGGGACAAGTAGGGGAAAGGGGCCATATCAGATCTGGCAAATGGATTTTATTGGCCCTTTGCCATGTCACAGGGGTGTAGATATGTATGTACGGCTGTAGATACATATTCAGGTGTGTTGGTGACTCATCCTTGTAAATATGCAAATCAGACATCTACTTTAAAATGTCTTAGTATGATGAAATAATTTTATGAGGGTCCCCTTCAGATACAAACAGATAATGGGACCCATTTTACTGGAAAACAGGTGAAAGACTGGTCAGCTGAAAAACATGTTGAATGGATTTATCATATTTCCTTATCACCCACAAGCTGCTGGGCCTCATCAGCAACACCAGAACGTGTCTTGGAGGAGGATCAGGTGTTCACGTTTGGTTGAAAAGATGCAAGCAAGATCTGAGTGCAAAGTGACTTCACATGTTTGAAACACAAAAGCTGCCTGATAGGGCACAACACCTATGTCAAGTGTCGGGCATGCTACAGTAGGGAAACCATCCCAGTGGTACCTAAAGGATGTCAGATTAGAATTGTGTGGAAACCTCACTGTGTAACATTGTATAAGAACGATACATGCTAAACCAGATGAAAGAAGAAAAAAAAAGAGGAAGGAAGCTGTGATTTTACTGCCAATTAAGGAGAAGGAGGAGACGTGCTTCGTTGGCAGTTACCCAAGTTGGAGTCTGGATACCATCAGTTGTCATGACCCAAGAAGAAACGGTCAAAATACTGATAAAATAAATAAACTGGCAGCTGAAAGATGTGGGGGAGCACAGAAGAAGTGCTCTCCAACATAATTGAAGCTTTGAACTTGTTTTCCTGTGTACCTTGCAATTTTTCCATGCACAACTGCAGGAGGAGTGCTGCCAGAGGGTGGTGACCACATCGAATCATGATTGAGTGGAGGAGAGTATGGAACATTTCCAGTTCCTACTGGGTAGTTGTAAAACCTGAATTGACAAAATGTAATGAAGGCAACCACAGTTATGCAAATATCACATTTTGCCTTTAATAACTGTACAAGGACACTGGTTTTTTAAAAAAATACAGGGTGAGTGGTTTGAGCCACAGACAAATCTCACATATGACATGCAACTATGTGAGACAGCTGATAAAGGAGTGATATGTATGCTGAAATTAGGTCATGTTAACCCATGTTTAACCAGAGACAAGGTATTGTGTGATTGGACTCATGAACTAGGCTAGAGAACTAGTTTGATAGCAACAATAAAAGTCATCCTCAATTACCTGAGGTGCCTTTCTTTGGATGTGTGTATGGTGTACATCTGTGGACTTGGAACAACCAGACTTATCAATTAACTAATTATAGTTCCACCACTCGCACGTACCCTGGCGAGTCTCCCTAGACCGTTTCAAAATGCGCATTGAAATGGGTCTACAGAGCTGAAACGAATGATTGAATCTCATAAGTCTAAACGTGTCTGATTTAACAGTGTCCACCTGCATGGCTCAAAGAAAGGTTTTTACATATGGCTAAAACTAATAATGTAGGCGTCGGCTCACCATTGGTGGGATATATTCGCAGGAATATTATCTACGGCGCAAAATATATGCAGTATCTCCTTTGCTTGTTTATTGAAAAGAAGAATAACTAGTTTGATCTATGTATCTCTGTATTAACTTTGTGTATTTTGGGAACTTGTTTTTATATTAGGAGGGTTTAAAAAAAACCCGAATTAATCAGGAAATTTATAATACAGCTTGGTACATGGTTTGGTAGGGAAAAAACTATAATATGAACACTTACCAGGTGTTTTGATTTACAATGATCGTGTCAGTGGGAATGTAATAAATCAAACGTTCCAGGGGTTTGAAACTCGTCTGGATTTTCTTAACTGTGTGAGTGAGTTTATTTAGGATAAAGTAATGAGGTTATTCCCAGAACAATTTCAATTTCAGAAGAGTGATTTTATTTTTTACATGCCATAAAGGCAAAGGGTGGAATGATATAAAAATATGTTTATAAGGTGTTAAGTCGCCTTTATGCCTGTTCAAACATATACTTTGTGTGTGTGTTACTTATAATATTTAGACACTCTTTGATGGTTAGGAGAGGGATGAAGGGGGCAGTGTATCCTCTCTAGGAATGCTTTAATAAGCATTAAGGAGTGCTTTCGACCGAAGAGCTTTGGCCCGCTTTTGCGGTCACGGCGCTCCTTACTGGAAAAACATGTTTTAATCTGTCCTCCTGACAACCATCAAACTTGTTTTTCACTGCTCTCACGCGATCCGGTCAGGGAGAGGTATAAAGGAGGTGTGACAGGCAAGGGAATTTTTGAAGTCTTGCTGTGGACTAACGCGTGAGTGCCCAGCGATTGATGTGATTCCTGTTTACCCGGGTCGAAACGGCTTCCCGACCACGTGTCACGGTGAGAGGCTCTCATATCAATTTGTGTGTTAAGAGTGTACAAGTGTACATGTTTGCTTGGCTGTTTTCTGTGGCAGATTAATAAATGACACTATTATTCCTAGCAGTAACAGTCTCCTTGTGTTTCATTTTTCCTCTAGTCTGAATATCTGGTGCCGATCGTTCACGACCCCTGTTAATTTCATAATACAACACCATTTGAGGATAAAATCGGAGGAAGAACTGCTGGGACCAACTTCCTATTTGAAAAAAGCATCCCTTTGGTTTTGTCAGCATTTAGGACAAGTTTGAGGTGGAACAAATCAGTCTGAATGTAGTTGAATGCAGAATTCAAAAGCTGGAAAGCCTTAGCAACAGTTTTAGCTCAACAATAAACAACTGTGTCATCAGCATAGAAATGTATGGATGCATTAGGGATGTTTTTACCTACATTATGTATGTAGATTGTAAAGAGGGTGGGTCCTAAGACTGAGCCTTGTGGTACACCATTGTTGACTGTTAAATAACTGGAGGAAGTACCATTATGTTGAACACATTGCCTCCGGTCTGAAAGATAGTTAGAGAACCAACCAATGGTGTGTTCTGAGAAACCAATTTCTGAGAGTTTATGACACAAGATGTTATGATCCACAGTGTCAAAAGCTTTAGACAGGTCTAAGAAAAGTGTAGCACAATAATCCTTAGCATCCAGTGCTTCAACAACGTCATTAAGAACCTTCAGTGAAGCAGTGGTTGTGCTGTGTTGTTTCCTGAAACCAGATTGATGTGGAGGTAAGATGTTAAATGAGTCCAGGTAATTTTTGATTTAAGAGTTTATCAGATTTTCTAGAACCTTGGCTAAAATACAGAGTTTAGAGATTGGTCGATAGTTGCTCTGTGAGGTGGGGTCACCTCCCTTCAGCAAAGGAAGAACAAAGGCTGTTTTCCAAGTGTCTGGGATGGAGTTTTGTCTTATGGAGAGATTGAAGATGTGGGTCACAGGGACTGTGATGATATGAGCAGCCAGCCTTAAGAAGTAAGGCGGAAGATCATCTGGACCTGCAGATTTTTTAGGGTCAAGATCTTTTAACAGTTTATTAACCTCACTGACTGAGAATGGAGAAAAAGAGAAGTTGTGATTAACTGAGGATTGACTTGTAGGAGGGATTTGATTTGTAGAAGTTTGGTTATTAGGGGAAATGGCTGATTTTCTGTTAGTAACTGTCAAATAAAGAACTAGAAGCAACAAAATGTTTGTTGAAACAGTTCAGGATCTCATGCTTATTTGACACAGGAACAGAGTTAACGAGAAGTTGTGATGGGAGGTCAGATGATTGGGTGGTGCCTGAGAGAGATTTGATGGTTTTCCAGAATCTGTTAGGGTCATTTAGATTTTTGGAGGTCTGAGATAAGAAATAGTTGCGTTTTGCTGCTTTGACAGCAGTTGTGCATTTATTCCTCATCTGTCGAAAACTCAACCAATCAGTGTCTGAGTCAGATTTTCTCGCTGTGGCCCAAAGATGGTCTCTCTTGTGCAGGAGGTCAGCTAGCTCTGGAGTAAACCAGGGGCTGTCTCGTCCCTTTATTCTGAACTGACGAAAAGGAGCATGTTTGTTCACAAAATAAATGAAACTATTCTGAAAATAGTTCCAAGCAGAGTTCACATCATCAGTTAACAGAATATGATGCCAGTCAAAGTGAGACAGATCCCAGAGGAATGACTGTTCACAAAAATGTTTCAGATCCCTTTTTTGAATTAATCTGGGCTTAGAAGGTGGAAGTTTAATATCTTTCAAAGCAGCTGTCACACAATGATCACTCAAAATATCAGCGAATACACCTGTACCTGGGAATTTGTGAGGCATATTAGTTAGAAATAGGTCTAAGGTGGAAGATTTTTCAGGACGGTTTTTGTTTAATCTAGTGGGAGAGTCGATCAATTGGGTAAGATTGAGAGACAGGCAACATTCCTTGAATTTATCACGGAGGGGGATCGACTTACACCAATCATTGTTGAGGTCTCCAGCCAAAAGGATCTCTTTGAATTTTAAATTACCAAGAAATTCCATCAGGGCAGACAGAGCCTCAGGTGATGCTGAGGGTGGGCGGTAGCAGCAGACTACAGTTAAGATCTGGCCTCCATTCAAGGTGATGTTTACAGATAAGGCTTCAAACTGGTTTGGAATTGTTTTAGAAGACACAAGACTAGCAACCAAAGAATCTCTGATGTAAACAGCGACTCCCCCCCCCCTTTTTTTGACGATCACAGCGGTAGATGTTAAATCCATTGATTGCCAGGTCATTATTCAGTACAGATTTGTTGAGCCAGGTTTCAGAGATGAAGATAACATCTGCCCCAGAAGAACTGACCAGAATTTTCAAAGCATCAAGTTTTCTCAGAAGGCTACAAGCGTTTACATGCAGAAAATGAATCCCAGACACGTTCTTAAAGTCATTTGGTGTGCTGTAATTAGTGGGGGGTCCAGGGTTGGGCTGAATCCCTGAGAGTAGTAACAACATTATTATCAGACATTTTCTTGAGTTTTTTGTGACTGAAGTGCAATTACAGGAGTTAACAGTGTGACAATTAGCCCCCATAATCGAATCATGAGAAACATTAATGAAGATGTGATCATTCAGAACCCAAAAACAGTGAAAGTTGCAGTGATGGGCAGATTCAGGTGTATTAACAAGATTCAGTGACTCCAGATAATCTGAGAACTGAAAATAGTGACAATAATATGAATGATGCAGAAAAGTTTCAGACCATAAAACACCACAGTTCAAATGGGCAAACAAACCCGATGAGGTGGCCCAACTACAGTTTGAGTTGGGCTGAGGGGGGGCTCCGGCCCCCCAGTGAGGATGGATGGATGCTCCCATGGGAAACAGAAGCTGGGTCCAATATCAACAGGCCGAGACAGAAACTGATAATTCGCAGCAAATAGCAGAGTGAGCTGCCAGAAAAACCTCCTGAAGTGAAAGGCATGATCCAAGCTTGTTTCAGATCAACAGGGGCCAACAGCGTGATCTGGAATAAAATTATTATCCAAGTGAGTTTGGATGGAGGCCTGTAGCAACTCCAATACAAACTCCGAACTTCTCTCGAGCACCACGCAGTCCTGCTCCTTCACGCTGCTCCTCCGCTTCTCTGCACGACACCTCCGCACCCGACAGCATGAGAGGCACCCCCGGTGAAAAACAAGACTGACCGGAGAGGCTGAAGTCGACACTGGTCCGGTCCGATTCTGCTCCAGTCCGGCTCCGGCGCTCTACAGCACAAGAGATGAAGAGGCTGAAGATGCCCCTGGCCCGGTTCTGCTCCGGTCCGACAGCGCTTCAAAGCACCGGAGCGTCTTCTCCAGGTGAACACAGCGATTCCACTGAGGTGTACAGTCCTTCGGTAAAAGTAACGGGCTGCTCACTGAAGCTGAGACCGGCTCTGTTGAAGACGAAATCCCCACAGCCACCTCAGTTCAGTTCTGGTCCAATTCGAGGGTCACAGATACACTTCCCCCACACCTATGAAGACACCACGAGGGCCAGTCCAACAGAAAACCAGCGAAATACCACCCGGCGATTTTTGTCGGAACCAGGTAGAACCACAAAGGTCCAGATAAGAGTTTGTTGAGGTCCAGAGAGAGAGAGAAAAAACACCGGACCTTTGTGCGACGACTCCCCGGCTCGAGGGGTCACCTGGCCGGCAGGGTGCGCTCAGAGTGACCGGTGGGGGGTTGCGACAAGGCAACGGATGGGCTTCAACAAATAGTAATGCAAGATCCAGCTAAAATAAAAACAAAAGCAGAAATCAAAAAGTGGGTGCAATGGTGGGTGCAGATGGTAGAAGCACCAGTAAATGCGCTGCTGGCGGTGGTGACCAGTCCTTCCATTGAATATGACCCCCTAATAAAAATGGTAGCTAAGGCATCAGGATTGGGATGGCTCTTAGTTAACCACGATGCAAAAGCAGCCCCTAAGTTCAAGGAGTATACAGATGAGTTAATGAAATTAGCTATCTATGTAAAGGAAAGACAACAGAGTCTAGTGGTAGGAAAAGAACAGGGATCACAAGCGGGCTCTCAAGGAGACACAGAGGACAAGTCCGAATCAGAGCAGGAACAGGAAGCAGAAGACGCACACAAAAGTGAAATAGTCTTATCAATTAAGGCAGAAAAGAAGATCTGAGTGTTGTCAAACCGGAAAAAGGAGCATACAACCCAGCCTCCCATACAACCCCCCCCCCCCTCCCCCATTTGGGAATTTCCCATTTGGAAGCTTCCCCTTAGGCCATAGCCAGTATAGAGTTACTAAGAATTGTGACTCAGACCTGGACTCAGAAGGTGAGCTCCTAAAACCGATAGCCAAAGCCGAGAAAAGTGCAATGACTGGTCTTTTGAAGAAGAGGCATAAAAAGAAAAGGTTGATCAGTGTCTAGATGCCATTGCCCAAAGTCTAGCAGAAAAACTGAGCTAGCATTTGATGAGTGGAAAAGAGTTGAACATGGGACCCCTAGGAAAAACAAAGACGCAACAAAAGTTAGAGCCAAGTGATAATCAAAGAGATAAGAAAGAGGACACGGGAGAGGGTCCCTCAGGAATACCTAAGGAAACCCCCAGAAAAAAAGAATCTAAAGAGAAACATCGGGAACCAAAGCTTGAACCGAAGTCCAACCAAAAAGATGAAAGAGAGCCCAAAGCGAGGCTGAAAGAGAAAATTAGGCAGTCACCAAAAGGCGTGCCCAAATTCCCTCTGACTGAAACCTTTAAACCTTTACCCGAGGAAATACAAATCGTACCATTCCAAAACGGAACCCGAGTGTGTAGGCTGAAGGGAAGCCCTTGGACAGTAGAAGCCGATGGGTTGTTGGTGTTCACCGATCACAAATATAAAATTCATAATTTTTTTTTTCTTGCTACTCTACGGTGAAACCAGACATGTTTTCCCTCTCTGTGCCCCCCACCCGCTTCCCTGCTGCACTCTTTTGTCCTGTGAACCCTTAAAAAGCCTCTTTTTTTTCCTGCATACCTCTTAATTGGAAGGATCAGCTGGTCTCTCAACAAAATCGATCAACTTCTCCCGACAAGAGTCAGGGTAAGGAGGACACTCTGAACTCTAGAGGAAAAATTGGATTCATGATGACGACTAGAATCTACTGTTTGGGTTGGTGGAATCTGGTTGTCTACAAATTTGTGTGGAGGTGTTGAAGCTTGACAGTGCTCGGACTGAATGTGGAGCTGTGACAGGGATTTGGAGCAGCTGTGTCAGGACTGATCTCCCTGGCCGCACTCATGAATGGTTGGAATAATCTTGGAGAAATCTGTGAGCTCGACTTTTGGAGTAAATGATCAATTCGGCTGTTTTGGAGTTTCCATCAGAGAATATGTACCAGCGAGACTTTAAAGGCAGAAACAACAATTCACGAGTTCTGCCTGACCCAAACTGTGGCCTTGATGCCGGACTTATCTCAACTCCTCCTGGAATGTTTTGAAAACAACAAAGATGCTTTGACTGTTTCCTCACCCCTCCCTTCTCCAAGGCCGTGGACATGTGACAGAACCTCAACTGAGCTGAAGATGAACGTCACCTCTTATCTGGACAATGGCTGAGGGGGGGCTCTGGACTATGCTACGACTTTCCCTTAAAAATTCAATGTTTTCACTGCCTATATGTTCATGTATAACGTCTGTTTATGTTGCTTTGCTGTGGTAGGTTTTTTGATGCCTCAAATTGTGCCTAGTCTAGGACACGGTGTGAGATATCTTTTTTTTTATACCGTCTCTCCTCATGTTTTCTTTCCTTTTCTTATCTAAGCAAAATATTATTCTGAATAAGAATAAGAACGCCGCGCTGATTATTTTAGCCGCAGCTTCGTGCACTCCGCCCATCTTCGGACTGTACGTACATATTCGCGTTGTATCTCGGTGCAATGCCAATAAAGTTTATTCTGATTCGGATTCGGATTCTGATTGGAACCTGTATGGTGAGTGCAAATCTCAAAATTATTTACCAGTAACTCCAGTAGCAAATCAACAATATTATTACTGGAGTTGGGCAGCTATATTTCAGCCCGTTAACGCCTGGCACAAAGATTGGTTAAACATGACACTACCATGGGTATGGGTGGTCCCTGGTTTGCCCCACTTCGAAGGTGACTTTGTGGATGGGTATACCAGGACTTACACAAGCCTGATGGGCCCATATTACTCGGACATGTATGTTCAGAGGCTGCCCAAACCAAACGAGCTACTTAGTGCACCAAAAAGCGATTTTAATAAGATTGACGAATGTGTAGCCGAACAAATTTTTCTTAGCCTTAATAACTCAGTGTGGGAGAGTAGCGGGGCGTCACCTAGATGCAGACTGTGGGAAACAGAAGTAGCTGTCATGTCTACATGGCGCTACGACTGTACAATATTACAGAAAGAAAAAATGGTTAAAATATTGCTCCAAGCCTGGCATGAGTACCATAATAGAGATGACTCACGTACCTGGTGGGGATTTCAGGAGGAGGAAATAAGAGAATGGGTAGCCCCCTGCTTAAAACACTCCTCTAACTATTGGATCAAGTATAAATTCTTAGCTACTGTTTACTCCAAAGAACAGGACATATGCTCAAATGCTTTATATCACCCCAACGGGTATGTCAGTCCAAGACCATGGAATATGAAGTGTAATAAGCAAAAAGATGTGTGTAGTCAGCTTAGCCCGCAGGCACTGTTACGAGTTACTTGGATGGGAAACTTACTGTCGAAGTCATTATAAGGAAGAATTCACAACTCACGCAACTGAGGTAGTGTGGAAGAAGTATAACGATGGAAAATGGAGAAGATCTGTACCCGACGGTACAAGTTGCACTAACGTCATATTGGGGCATCAGCAAAAAACTAGAAAGAATATTCAGGGGGTGATTGTCCCCTTTGTCTCTGATTCTATGATTGCTCTGGCCGAAGGACATGCGCTGAGACGACGACTATGCTTTGGCGATGAGATGTATGGCTATGATTGGGTAGGCTCAAACAAAATCTATTCTAATCTCACATGTCAGTATCCAGAAGAAAGTTGGAAAAAATGTGGCCAGGGAGATGAAGAACATAATTGTGCCTGGTATGAAACTGTTAGTTATACAGTAGGCCGTAAATTCACGGAAGTAATACATGGAGTAGGAGAAGTGATCAAGGAAGGCAGAAGAACCGTTGAGGGATGGATAGTTGATCTTTTCCTTCAGATCTGGCCTTATTTGGCAAGCTTAGTTGGTGTGATAGCTGTTGCCTTATTAGGATGTGTGCTCCTACAAGAAGGTCTCAAGGCCATGTGCCGCCCATGTGGGAGGAACTACAAGCCACTCCCACCAGAACCGGGTGTTGGCTCGGCTCAAAACTGAGACATCAAGGAAACGGTGTCACATCCGCCCTGGAGCAGCAGCGAGCATAACTCAAGAATTCCTCAAACTCAAGACCATCGTGGACTGCCAGACAACTAGCAATCTGACAGACGTGAGTACCTTCTATGAAGAATCAGATAGTACCACGGTACCCACTCAGACCTCCTGGCCATGATGTCCATCCTACTTTAAGGGCAGCACGGTAGAATATTTTTTGATAATGATTGCATGGATGTGCTACTGCCACACGGGTGAATGGGTTAGGGGGCGATTAATGCGATTCCCTGTGGCCTTCCAGGCCTATGCCAAGATAAATGTGACCCATGTAATATTGGAGAAAGCTGAGATAATGCCACACTTATTTGTCACTTACCTACTGGGAAGAGTCAAGCTCTCACTCCTTCAAATAGTAGTGATTTCAGCTTGGCTGCTAGTAGATTCCATCGTGGTGACCCTTGAGTGTGTGGCCACACTCACCACCTTACCTATACCCATCACAAACTGCGGGAACACAGCTGGGAGAGTCGTAACGGCAGTAATGGAAGGCGCCATGGCCATCACTGTATTGGCACACCTGCTGTACCAAACCCTATACTTGCGACCCCAAAATAGATACCGTTAGACCATAAAAATAGCTATCCTTATTGGATGGGGTCTGGCCTGGGGAGTCTGTTCTGTGCTATACTGGACTGGTCTCTGCACCACAGTACTGATCGTAGGTTGGATGATGACTTATGCTGCCATCTTCAAAACCAGACCTGAACTTATTCCTGCTGCACCGGAGGGGAGTGGAGGCCATGGAATCTCCATGGATTGAACCCCCGATCCACCGAAGATACAAAACTTAATCAGTTTAACCAACAATGCTTAAATTCCCCCTGCTAACGCTATTATTAATCATTAATCTAATGTTTGTTTAACTCCGGGCCACATTGCTCGATGAGGTCCTTGATGTCGGCTGGTGGCCTGTATAGGCCCAGTAACGGTTGAGGGCCTCTGAAAAGTGATGGAACCTGGGGAGAAGAAAAAAATTAAAGTAGAATAAAAAATATATTATAGTAGTTATATTGTAGTGTTAGATCTTGGTTTACCCACTTTTGTCGTTACAGGAGCATGAAGTAACCTGCTGTTTCTATCACAAAGGATTAACGGAAACCAAGTATCTATGGGCTGTTGGCTCGTCCTGGTAGTGCCAGCACTGTCATTCCGGCTTGGTGGCCAGAACGGCGGTGAATGGAATTCTTGTCTCAGATGAGCCGCACAGTCTACCACAAGTATCGGCAGCAGTGTGTATGGAAACAGAGCACACCTCCAAAGTCATCTGGACCTCGGCTCTGAACTCTGTGCCCTATCGGCCAAGGGGAGCTATCCCACCACGAGCATCCTACTACCCAGTGGTGGCTAAGTTATGGGAACACCTCCACGACGCAACCAGGTTCGTGGCGATCCATCTGTACACAAAGCTACCCTTAGGTCCATGGCCCATCCTTCGGGATTATTCAAGGATCATCAGAACATCTGCCCCCGACATTTCCGGTCCCCTTAGGAGCAGACCTGGGAGCCACTTCACCATTGGTCCCGACTCCCGCAATGACAGCAATTCAAGATCAGAATGCAAATCCACCTAACGTCCATCTGGCACCAACCCTGATAGTGATGACCCAGCATCAGATACCAGCTGTTACTTCGCCTGACCCACCACCTACAGGGGCTCAGCCTGAGAACGAGCCTATGGATGTGAGGGCAGCATCTCCTGAACCACCCCTTCTCTCCCTGGAGTGCCCAGAACTGTATCAATTGGAAACCTACCTTGATCACTTTGTGAGTACTTAAGTTGGTCCACCTAGCCCGACCAACTCTACAAATACTGCCCCTTATGATCCTACCAGCCCCTTATGAACACACCAAGCCTGATGACTCCTGATGGAACCTATCTAGACCCAACTCATCCTGATGGGTCAGTAACGGCCCCTCGAGAACCGATGCAAGAACGACCACAAGAAGTGCCGGAGGTGTATGTGTGGGTCTACTCAAACGAAGGACGGACCATCTTTGAACCCATCACTCCTGTGGGGTCTCCCATGTGTGTGAAGGCACCACTCTCTCAGCCTGTCACTGGCACAGCCCCACAGTCGCTTGAGGACACACGTCACCCCGGTGATCTGGTATCTCAACTGGACGACTTACAGGAGGTCGACGCTGGCAAACTGACGATAGTGGATTACTGGGACACCGCTGACGAGGAGGCCCGAAGCCTGGGGCCCAGTGATACTGAAGACCCGGCACCGTATCACGAGGATCCGGTTGATCTGGATTACGAAGAAGACGTCTTAAGTGTGGATACAGCTGATGAAGACAAAGACTGGCTTGAAGCTTAAGTGTGGGTCGGGGGGGAACAGTCTGATTCCATGGAGGGAGTGTCAATTGGGCCCGCTGCGATGGAATCAGTCTGATATGTCCAGGCATGCTTGTGTTACATGTCCGAGCGTGCTGTTGTTCAGGCCTGTGTGGGAAGTACCAACGTTTACAGGCTAAGCTGATTGAAAACAGATGCTGGAAGCACATACACACAGCATATGCACACCCATGAAGGCACATACACACTCACACGCATGTAGTCGCATTCAAACATACACACACGCAAGTGGGAAGAATGTGGGGAGAAGAAAAAGTGAGAAATGGTGCACATTTCCCTCAGCTGAAACTGTTATGGTTTAAAATACAGGTCCTTCTCAAAAAATTAGCATATTGTGATAAAGGTCATTATTTTCCATAATGTAATGATAAAAATGAAACTTTCATATATTTCAGATTCATTGTACACCAACTGAAATATTTCAGGTCTTTAATTGTTTTAATACGGATGATTATGGCATACAGCTCATGAAAACCCAAAATGCCTGTCCCAAAAAAATAGCATATTTCATCCCACCAATGAAAGACAAGTGTTTTTAATACAAAAAACGCCAACCTTCAAATAATCATGTTCAGTTATGCACTCAATACTTGGTCGGGAATCCTTTTGCATGAATGACTGCTTCAATGCAGCGTGGCATGGAGGCAATCAGCCTGTGGCACTGCTGAGGTGTTATGGAGGCCCAGGATGCTTCGATAGCGGCCTTAAGCTCATCCAGAGTGTTGGGTCTTGCATTACTCAACTTTCTCTTCTCAATATCCCACAGGTTCTCTATGGGGTTCAGGTCAGGAGAGTTGGCAGGCCAATTGAGCACAGTAATACCATGGTCAGTAAACCATTTACCAGTGGTTTTGGCACTGTGAGCAGGTGCCAGTTCGTGCTGAAAAATGAAATCTTCATCCCCATAAAGCTTTTCAGCAGATGGAAGCATGAAGTGCTCCAAAATCTCCTGATAACTAGCTGTATTGACCCTGCCCTTGATAAAACACAGTGGACCAACACCAGCAGATGACATGACACCCCAGTGACTGTGAAAACTTGACACTGAACCTCAAGCAATGTGAATTCTGTGTCTCCTCTCTTCCTCCAGACTCTGGGACCTTGATTTCCAAAGGAAATGCAAAATTTACTGTAATCAGAGAACATAACTTTGGACCACTCAGCAGCAGTCCCAGGTGAGATACTTCTGACACAGTCTCTTGTTCAAGCGTGGCTTGACCTGGGGAATGAGGCACATGTAGCCCATTTCCTGCACACGCCTGTGCACGGTGGCTCTGGATGTTTCTACTCCAGACTCAGTCCACTGCTTCCGCAGGTTCCCCAAGGTCTGGAATCGGCCCTTCTCCACAATCCTCCTCAGTGTCCGGTCACCTCTTCTCGTTGTGCAGCATTTTCTGCCACACTTTTCCCTTCCCACAGACTTCTCACTGAGGTGCCTTGATACAGCACTCTGGGAATATCCTATTTGTTCAGCAATTTCTTTCTGTGTCTTACCCTCTTGCTTGAGGGTGTCAATGATGGCCTTCTGGACAGCAGTCAGGTTGGCAGTCTTACCCATGATTGCGGTTTTGAGTAATGAACAAGGCTGGGAGTTTTTAAAAGCCTCAAGAATCTTTTACAGGTGTTTAAAGTTACGTTGTTGATTCAGATGGTTAGGTTAATAGCTTGTTTAGAGAACCTTTTCATGATATGCTATTTTTTGGGACAGGCATTTTGGGTTTTCATGAACTGTATGCCATAATCATCAGTATTAAAACAATTAAAGACCTGAAATATTTCAGTTGGTGTGCAATGAATCTGAAATATATGAAAGTTTCATTTTTATCATTACATTATGGAAAATAATGACCTTTATCACAATATGCTAATTTTTTGAGAAGGACCTGTAGAAATATGATTTGTTTATTACAAGGGACACAAGTAAAATTAATAAAGTTGACGATGTAAGCTTTTGTGATTTTAAAATGTATTCTGTTTTAAGTTGTTCATGATGTCGAGAATATAGGAAGTGAACTGTTTTCTCAGAAATGATGTTCAGTTGTTGTACAAAGAGTTACTAAAAAAAAGATGTTTCACAATGGTAGACCTTAAAAACAACTCCAAGCAAAAAGACAATATCCTAATAAGGCAAACAAAAGAGAAAAACAACTCAGAAGTTGACTCAGACATGTCCGGACAGAACTGGACAAAATGAGTTACACCCAGATTTTAATATGTATAAGAAGTGAGGTAAACACCTCCGTAGACATGCATGGAAGTCCTGAATCAAGTCCGCCCCAAAGAGGTGGGATTGAAGGTGGCATGATGTTTCGGAGGTGTCAGTCAAACCTCACTATAAATACTGACTGCACTAAAAAACTGGGCTGTTGGACCACCGGATCATGTGGATGTAAGGATAAGTTTTTGGACGGTTCCAGCTGAAGGAGCATTGGGGCAAATCTGTTGAAGAGGCTTCGATTGGAGTCACTTTCTTTCTCTGCCCGGATTATAATAATATTTGAACCCTTTTCTTCAAATTCTGACCAGCTACAGGACCAGAGACGGCCCTATTCAATTGTGAATGGGGAAATTTGCTTCTTACTGAGCTGGAATTTTGAGGAATTCCACCAAAAAGGCGATGGTAAAAAGACAATTCACCAATATTGTCCTTAATAACAATTTATATCAAATTAGAG
Source organism: Nematolebias whitei (assembly GCF_014905685.2). NCBI lineage: Eukaryota > Metazoa > Chordata > Actinopteri > Cyprinodontiformes > Rivulidae > Nematolebias > Nematolebias whitei. The sequence goes on along the minus strand of NC_056500.1, from coordinate 53,313,227 downwards.
CGGTAGCCTATAAATCGGCAGGCAGAAAGATCAATTATATTATAAATTTGGTTGCTTGGAGTTGTGAAAGATTTGTTATTGTGGTGAGAGATAACATTTTGGGGCAGGTAGAGAGTGTGGGTAAATTGTGGGGGTTCTAGAGCACCTGAGTGAGTTAGGACGTGTCCGGCCAGGAGGAAATTATCTGAGGCTGAACAGAGCAAGTCCACAGCTATCCTCAAGCTCTCCACAGGGATAGAAAACTACCTTGCCTAGGAAAGGTCAACATCTGGAAAATAAATAAGGTCTGAATATTATTCACCATGTATCTTCTTTGTAATCAAATGTAATCACTGTGATTGGATTGTACATATCACTGCTTCCCCTGCAAAGTCATTGATTAAAGCAAAGCAAAAAGTAAAATTATGGATTCTTATTTCAACCCCCCTCTGTTCATGGAAGTGGAAGACTTGGTTCAGTGAAACAAGAAAAGCACGGGAGGTTTTAAAAGGTTTCATAGCTTTGATTATAAAACAACATCCAAGATACTTATACCTAGATTCTAAACAAAGCCAGATTGGATAACAATTGCAATGCTAAATTAGGAGATGAGCTACCATTAACTTGCGCTTCCTCATCTGACAAACTTCCCACTCCTGCTGCTTGTTCGGGTGAGGCACGAGGTGAGATTTTGGGTGTGGTACATGGATCGTAGGTAGTTAACAGTCTGGGTGAATCATCTCAACACAGCCTTAGACTAAAAACTGTCCTAGGAAACAGCTGCGGGTAATACCTGAGCCTTAGGATTAGTTCTAAGACCCCTTGGAGGAGAAGGCTGCAGTGAGGTCGTGGCACGTGTCCTGTGTCTACCTCACTCGGGTAAGCGAAACAGTCCCCTCTTATTCTCTTTATACCTGCTGCCACTTGGTGCTATTTTCCTGAAACACAACATACCCTTTCACTTCTACGCCGATGACTGTCAAATTTACTTCCCCCTAAGACACAATGGTACATGCTCTATTCAACCTCTGCTCGACTGCCTGGCTGACATCAGGGACTGGATGGCTTTAAACTTCTTAAGTTTCAATGAAAAGAAGTCTGAAGTAATGTTGTTCCCTCCCAACAACACAATCACAAACCACTGCATCGACCTTTCCACTCTATTCCTGTCAGAAAAACAAAGAGTCACTAATCTGGGCGTGATAATGGACCCTTCCCTGAAACTTAACAATCATGTAAACATGATTGTTAAATCGTGTTTCTTCCGACTGAGGCGACTGTCTAAACTGAAGCCCATATTGTCCAAAAATAACCTGGAGACAGTAATTCATGCATTCATTACATCTAGGCTTGATTACTGCAATTCACTCCTGTTTGGTATCAGTCAGGCCTCCATTGCACGACTACAACTGGTCCAGAATGCAGCAGCCCGATTTTTAACCAGTACAGGCAAAAGAGAGCACATTACACCAGTTTTGGCCTCACTGCACTGACTACTGGTTCACCTTCGAATCCAGTTCAAAATACTCCTGTATGTCTACAAATCGCTGAACAGTTCCCCCCCAATCTCTCTGATCTGCTACAACCGTATGTCCCACCACGTTCCCTGAGGTCAGTGGACCTGTTGCTCCTCACAGTTCCAGGAACTTGTCTTAAGCACAGAGGTGACAGGGCCTTCTCTGTAGCAGGACCAAGACTTTGGAACGAGTTACCTCTGCTTGTCAGACAGGCCCCCTCCCTCTCAGTTTTCAAATACTGTTAACAAACCCACCACTATTCAGTAGCTTTCAACACCAGAGGATCTGTGTTTTGAACGTGTACGCTCCACACTGGTTTGTCGTCATATCGGCAGCGTTTTTATGTCTATATTTTGATTTACTTCATTTTGTATTTTGCTTTGTGTGTTACCTGTTGTTCTGTCTGTACAGCACTTTGGTTGGCCTTGTCACTGTTTTAAGTGCTTTATAAATAAAATTGTATGGTTTGGTATATTTTTGTCACATTTAGATGTAAACACACGTCAGTGAGCGCACGCCTGCGAGGCTCATACACAGGTGAGGAGCATGAGGAGTGCGTGCGTGTGTGTGTGTGTGTGTGTGTGTGCGTGCGTGTGTGTGTGTGTGTGTGTGTGTGTGTGTGTATGTGTGTGTGTGGTAGAGTGTTGTATGAATATGTGTGTAGTTGAGTGCTATATGAATGTGTGTGTTTGTGTGTGTAGTAGAGTGCTGTATGAATGTGTGTGTGTAGTAAAGT
>NC_056500.1:53297885-53310895 GCF_014905685.2 Nematolebias whitei | reverse complement strand
TGTGTGTAGTAAAGTGCGGTATGAATGTGTGTGTGTGTAGTAGAGTGTTCTATGAATATGTGTGTGTAGTTGAGTGCTGTAATAATGTGTGTGTGGAGGTAAATGAGGCACAGATTGTTGTAAAAAGCTTTGAGTATCTTGATTAGATAGAAAGGAGCTATATAAGTACAGTCCATTTACCATTTATGTTTCATAATTTATGTGAACGTTATAAGAACAGAACTGAATGTAAGTTTATGATTTGGGCTTGTTTTTGTTTGTACTGTACATAGAGATAACTTGGGAACTCGGCAAAAACAACAATTTCTTGCGGGTTCAGTAAAGTTCCATATTCTCTTATCTTAAACAACTGAACAACGAAACAAAAAAAAGGAACTTAATTGGATTTTGAAGTCTGGGCTGTGGGAAGTGAGTGGCGTGTTGCATTCAAGTTGAGTTTTCTGACTTTGAACATGACATTTCAACTTCAAACTACAAATGGAACACGTAACACACAGTTGCACATATCTGCAACAGGTAACATATTATTTGCTCTTAACCTATCCACAGAACTGTGTTTCAAAGTGGTGGAAATATCCCTTTACCCAGTAAAAGATTCCCACCTTTTATATGAAAAATATTTTTCAGGTCTTGAAATAGTCTTCTATGAGAAAAAATGTGTGTACTGTAATGCCTCAGGGGGGTTAAAGGTGGAGTCAGTCTGTGGGGGTGGAGGTTTTGTGTCAGCTGCTGTGTGAAAAATAAACCGCTTCAGTCCGTTTCGCCTGAAAGAAGACAAACTTTACAGCTCACTGCGACAGGAAACACTTATTCTGTGTAGTTTCTGTGACTACGAGCTCGGTGGATTTACCTGAAGGAGATTTGAAGCAGCAACGGTAAGATGTAAAAACCTGATTTTATCAAAGCTTAGCAGCTTGAATTCTTTCTTCACATGGTGAGTGTTGGCTTGAAGGCCCCACCAGGAGTGACAGTGTCTCAGAAAAACTCAGAAACTTTGAAGAAGTGGCTAAAAGTGAAAGTGAGTGGAGCTAGTCCAAAATGAAGCAGTTGACGGAGGAAGATCTGGGTTAGCCTCAGTGGAAAGCTTTTTGTCAGAGACCACAGAACAGCGTCTCATTTACAGGAACACTCACTGTCACTGGAGGTTGTGTTGGAGGATAGAAACCCTCCTAAAATCTGGTTAAACTTCATGTGAGCAGAGCCTCCATGTGTTCAATGAGACAACAAATGGTTCTGCATGGGGAACATAATTTTCCATGACATGAAGCAACATGGAACATTTGAACAAATCTGCAGATTAATTTAAGAGGATATCATCTATGCTTATTCAGCTTATTAATGTTTGAAAAAGATGTCAGTGACAAACTTAATTTCCTCATTCCCTCATGTGGGTTAAGCTCTGAGAAAAGTCCCGTGACTGAAGAAACTATCATAAGCTTTTTTTTTTCATTCAATTTTTATACAGGTTAGTCTCATTAAGCCTCGAGGACTCATTTACAAAAGAGACCTGTTTTTAACAAAGAATGATAACAACAGTAGACAATCATAAAAGAAGGCATATAAATTGAAAAACATAAATGTAAAAAAATGATATAAAAAATACAAAACAAAAACGGCTACAATGTAAGCACTGTAGAATACAGTAGTCCCTCACTACTTCGTGATTCGTTTTATGTGGATTTGCTCTATCCCGGTTTTTCAAAGATTGGACATGACACACAATTGGCTGATTGATGGATGAGTCGTATGATCGGCATGGAATATTTATTTAAAATAAATTATTTAGCACCTGCTGCAGAAAAAGCCTCCTCCTGCAGCTGATCAGCTGTTCTCCATGTGGAGTGGAAAAGTGGACGTGGACGTGGCCGAGAAGGCTTGAAGGCGGCACAGAGCAGCCGAGGCAGAGGGCTGAAATCATGACATTCTGTGCTCTTTTAGAGTTTAGAAACATTGTTTAAAATATTGCAAGATGTTGTAATTCTAACTAATATTGGAACTAATGTTCCAATACATATTGAACATTATTAATGATATTGTTTATCTTATTTCTTTATGTATTGTTTGTAACTATTTAGGAACTTTTTGTGTGAACCTTTTTATCTGTTGCTGCTGTTACACTGTGTGTGTGTATATGTACACCAAAGTCCCTGCTCAATAACCACGACAGAGCGAGTCCATGCAAAGTGAACCGTGAAGTAGCAAGGGACTACTGTATTTCTGAAAAAGAAACCCAGTTTTACTTTGTTTCTTTGCCAATTTTTCGACGCGGGGCTTAAAAGAGAGATGCGAATTGACCAAGATTCCCAAGTATTTGTAAGGATTGACAAACTCAATAGAAACATCATTCAAAGATAAAATCAAGGAAAGGACAGCTGGGACCGACTTCCTGTTTAAAAACAATATCCCTTTGTTTTTGTTTGTGTTTAGTACAAGTTTGCGATGGAGCAAATCTGACTGGACGATGTCAAAAGTAGATTGCAAAAGCTCGAAAACCTTAGCAACTGTTTTAGCTCAACAGTAAACAATTGTATCATGAGCACAGAAATTTAAGGATGCATCAGGGATGAGCTGACCTATATTATTATTCAATTCAATTCAGTTTATTCATATAGTGCCAAGTCACAACAGGAGTCGTCCGGTTACACTGAACAGAAACATTCATATATAAAAATAATAAGTTAAAACTATTTATCTGAGGAGCAGACTGCTTTGAATTTAACTCCATCGCAGAACTCTCAACTTGAGCAAGCATGAAGGTGATGGTGGAAAGGAAAAACTCCTTCATGAGGAAGAAATCTTTAGCAGAACCAGGCTCAGGACAAGCGGCCATCTGCTTCCACTGGCTGGGTTTGAGAGGAACAGGAAAAAATGACAGATCCACAATGGCAGGTCAAGAATCACGCTAAGACAGAAATAGTATCAAATGAAAACTATTCAATTTTAACAAATCATTTAAGGAAATTAGTTCAGTTTTTCCTCTAGTAGTCTAAGCTTAAGGCAACATAACAAGCCAACGCTAATTATAGGATTTATCAAAAAGAAAAGTCTTAAGCCCAGTCTTAAAACTGGACAATGTGTCAGCCCTACCGACAGAAACTGGAAGTTGGTTCCACAAGAGAGGAGCCTGATAACTGAAAGATCTTCTTCCCATTCTGCTTTTGGAAACTATAGGAACCACAAGTAAACTTGCAGTCTGAGAGCAAAAGTGTTGTATAAAGTACCTCCAAGTGATACTTCAGTGAAAGTACAAGTATCTTACCATAAAATTACTTTGGTAAACGTTAAAGTCTCCTTTAAAATTATGTAGCAATTATGTATGTAATTATTATGTCTCCCATCCTGAGCAAGCACAGTGGCAACAGCGGAAAGGAAAACCTCCCTTTTTAAAAGGAAGAAACCTCCAGCAGAACCAGGCTCAGGACAAGCAGCCATCTGCTTTGACCGGCTGGTTGAGAGGACAGGAAGGAGAGACAGACAAACACAGAATGGTAGGTCCAGGTATAGGTCCAGGTGTATCTGAAAGACAAAAAAACACATGTTAAAAATAGAAAAAATAATTACAATTAAAGCTGCAAGCAACATTGAAGGCCCTCGCAGCAAAGCGCCGCTCTGGCCTTACGGCGACCGCGGGAGCTCCAGCCATCGCGAACGATCACGCTCCCGTCCCGCGCCCATTCGCCGGGGTACGCATTCGCCAAACCTTTGACATCACCCGCAACCGCGAGCGCTCCAGCAACGCCTCCCAGTCGCCATCGCTAATGCTCTCGTGCCATTCCCGCATGCATCCAGCAGGGTGCGCATATGCCTAAACTTTGCAATCTCCTTCCGCCCATATCAGTATGAGAGGGGGCGCACTTGAGTCATATGTTAAACCATAATATCAGTGTGTCTAGAGTTGCTCACTGATTACGCACAAAAAATCTGGTTCCTATTGGATGATGCATCACTGAGATGTAACTGTTGGAATAATGTAGAGGGTGTACTTGAGTCAAATGTTAAAGAACAATATCAATGTGTCTATAAGTGATCACTGATCATGTACTATAAATCTGGTACATATTGGATGATAATTCACTGAGATATAATCGTTGGAATAATTTAGGGGGTGCACTGGAGTCAAAAATAAAACAACAATACCAGTGTGTGTATAATTGCTCACTAATTTTGCACCAAAAAATTTGGTCCAGATCATATGATGTAATACTGAGGTATAACTGTTGGAATAATCGAGGGGGCGCACTAGGGTCATATGTTAAACAACAATATCAATGTGTCTATAGTGCTCACTGATAACGCAAAATAAATCTGGTGCAGATCGGATGATGTATCACTGAGCTATAACTGTAGGAATAATGTAGGTGGCGCAGTGGAGGCTATTGGCCTCTTATCATGGATACCTGTTCAAGGGGTGGATAATGATTGATCATAGTGATTTTGGTTCACCTCAGCTGAAATCTGCATATTTTAGAGCCAAACGTATTGCAACAGTGTCACTTCTTGATTCGCCACACCCACATCCTCCATCAAAAACGGTTTGCACTTTAAATCAAGTCAGACCATCTTATCTGTCTTCTAACACAGGATCATCCTGATTAGGTCAATAATGTCAAAGAGGGAGCATTCCAAGTAAAAAAGAGACTTCCTGTTCCGAGGGGGTGGGGCTTTGATCACGTCAAAATTTGACAACATTGGATCGTCAGACATCCAACAGGGATGAGTCATGCCAAGTTTGGTGCATTTCGGTCTTTCAATGTGAAAGTTATATCGTTTGGAAATTTATGACGTGTAGCATAACTTTGAGGCTTGGTCACGCCCCTTTAACATCGACGAAAACGCAAGTTTTTGATAACTTTTACTCTCCAATGTGTTAAGGGCATATTAACCAAGTTTGAAAGCAATCACTCAAAATCCCTAGGACAAGTTCGTTAAAATTCGCCCTTAGAAATGCCCAATAATGACCCTTTGATCCAAAATGGCCGACTTCCTGTTCGTTTTGGACCAGGGCTCCAAGAGACTTTTTCATAGGACCTGAGACGATACAGATGTTCACCAATTTTCAGAAATATCGGTCCAAAAAGGGCTTGGGGATGAGGTTTTAAAATATTGTAGGGGGTGCTATGGAGGCTATTGGCCAATTATCATGGCTTCCTGTTCAAGGGGTGGATAATGATCAAACATACTGGTTTTGGTGCACCTCGGTTCAAATCTGTGGAATTCAGAGCCAAACATATGGCGACGGTGTTACGTCTTACTTTGCCACATCGCAACGCCCACATGCTCCACCCCAAACTGTCAGTGTTGGAAAGCAAGTTACACCAACATGTCTTAGGTCACTAGACACACTATCAGGCTGATCAGGTGACAGGGGTCAGATAAGGACCGTTCAAGGTAAAACTTTACACTTCCTGTTGTCAGGGGGCGTGGCTTAAGTGATTCATGATTTGATCATTCAGTCTTGCAGGGGACCGGATGTGGATCAATCATTGAAGGTTTGATGTCTCAGACCGTTTTCATGTAGGAGCTATTAGCGTTTCGTTTTTCATGGCTAGATGCCAAACTTTGAGGTCTGGCCCCGCCCCTTCAGCATGCACGAAAACGCACCGTTTTGATAACTTTTCATCCCCCATTCCTTTTGACCAAAATGGCCAAGTTTGAAACCAATTGAGCGAAATCCTTATGAGGAGTTCGTTCAAATGCGGAGGTTGTAAACTGCCAAAATGGTGTGAAAATTGGGCCTGCATTCCAAAATGGCCGCCTTCCTGTTTATCGTACAACTTTTGTGCCAGAGGGTTTTCTGTGCATCTTGGGGAATTGGACAAGCGTACCAAATTTCATATTTCTACGACAAACTAAGGTTAATGCAGAGGGTATTTTGAAAATTTCTAGGTGACGCTCTTGAGCCGTTTCTGTCACGATTTTGGCCACACCCTTAAAATACGTAATTTTTCACCAGTCCTGATGCGTCCGCCAAATTTGGTGACTTTTGGGATATGTTAAGGTCCCCAAAACGCAAATTCATTTGACGGAAAAAATTGCAGCTCGGGCCTGAACAGAGTGATTACAATAGGCTTTTGCAGCGCTTAGCTGCTCGGGCCTAAATACAAACAGGTTGAGCAGAGTAAGTAAAGACAGTAGCAGAGTGAAAATTGTGGTCAGTTTGTCCTCCAGCAGTCTAAGCCTATAGCAGCATAACAACTGTGTGTTTCCTTGACTGATGAAGCCTTCCGGATCGAAGGTGAAACGTTTCAGCACAAAAAAAGAAAGTGTCCAGATGACCTGACTGAAAAATGTTGGATTGTATACCTGGATTATTGAGCATGGACTTTGTAGTATTGTTTTCAGTTCGAGTCTTAAAGATCTGACATCTTCATGATAAAAATTATTGAAAATTTCAACCTTTTTTTTGCTTTAAAGTTGGCTTATTTCCATGAGAAGTCTGATCTAAGTTTGCACGTTTTTTTATTTAAGCAACATGACCATTGGACAGTCTTTTGGCTGTTTGGTTCAAAAACATTTAAAATCTAAAACGTGTGGTCTTGATAAAATGGCAACGTGGTCCATTTCTGGCCTGCGGGCCATGAGTTTGATGCATGTGATGTAGAGCTGTCATTTCTAACCCAAATCCGGAGCCCACACTGGCCCGACTTGGATTAGGTCCAGGCCGGGCCATATTAATGTGATTAATGTGCAGGCTCGGCCGGTCTCAGGCTTTGATGCGGTTTTATGAATCATACAGGACAAATAAAACTAAATAAGAAATGTACACACAACATAAAATTTTGTAAATCTACTGGAGAAGGCAGTAATTTTACTGAGGAGGAATGTAAATAAATAAAATAAAGTGCAGAAGTTAATCAGAAAAGAGAGCAGCGCTGGCGATACATTGCAAAGCAATTACGCATGGCCCCGCCCGCCCTGATTTGCTCCTCTTATGACACATCTGATTAGCACCTGACCTGACCTGCACACAACAAGCAAGATAATGGAGCAAAAATGTATAAAAGAAAAGCTAAAAATGGGAGAACTCACTCTTTAAAAGCCAGCACAGTGCAAAGTCTGAGGTCTGGAACCATTTTAAACTGGTAGTTGATGACAAAATGACGTGTGTTGGATTTGTGGGGCTCATCAAATACGGCACTCTTCTCAGCTATGACAGCAAAAACACTTGAATTTCCCATCCGTGGGACAATAAAGGCTGTTTCTCTTTCTATTTCTAAAAAGACTGGCACCTCAACACTGAATTGAGATATGAAGGCATGTCAAACTCCTAAAAAAGGTGAAAGTCAAAGCTCAATGATGTCATTTGTTAATGTGCAGAAAGTGCCGCTGCGATTCAAGCAAGCCATCATGTAAAAGTCCGTCCAGTTTTGCTGTAAAGACATGGGGCCTTTTTATGTGGTGAGTGGAGAATGTTTTCAAGGACTGGCTCAAGAGTTAATAAATATTGGTGGCACATATGGTCGTGTTTTGGCAGAGTCCGTCCTGCCACACCGCAACACAATTTCCAAGATGTGCACAGAAATGGCTGAGGAAAGAAGAGATGCCTTAATACAAATGCTCAAAGAAGCCCTTGCAACTGGAAACGTTGGCATGAGCACAGATATTTGGACAGACGACTACATGAAAACAAGTTACATAGCAATCACCTATCACTTAATCGGAAGTGATTTTAAACTAGTTGGAAAAACTCTAACGACAGCCGTGTTTCCAGCAAAAGATGCTAAAACAGGCAAAAACATAAGGAAGGAAATGTTGCGCCTACTTGTTAACAAATTTGGCCTGGACCCCGCCTCCCTCAATAATATAGTATGAGTGACAGACCAGGGAAGCAATATTGTTAAAGCCTTGGAGCCATATAGGAGGATTAACTGCTTTGACCATCTCATAAATGGGCGGTTGTAGCTGAGTGATTAGAGCAGTCGTCCTCCAATGCAAGAGTTGGGGGTTCGAATCCACCAGCAGTTACATGCCAAGTGTCTCAGGGCAAGACACTGAACCCCTCACTGCCTCTGATGTGTGTCCATCAGTGTATGAATGTGATAAAGCTCTGATTAGTCTCTTTAGAATGATTTGTTCAAATATCTTTGTAGAGATCTAGTAGAGTTCTGTATGAATGGGTAAATGAAGACACAGATTGTAGTGTAAAGTGCTTTGAGTATCTCGATAACATAGAAAGGTGCTATACAAGTACAGTCATGGATACAAGTTATCATTTACTATAAACACAGTCCTGCACCATGGGCTGGACCCTCACACTTGTCGAAAACGCTCCAGAAATAAGTGAGACCATCGCGGCTGCCAAAAATCTAGTGTGATATATAAAACAATCTGGTCTGTCTGCGCAGCTATCAAAGACTGTACTCCAGATGGGTGAGACCAGATTCAGCACTGTGTACCTAACACTGAAGTCGATGCAAAACATCTACAACCAACTATGTGAGAAATAATACGCTCGCGGCAAGCAGGCGCGCATGGACAACGTCTTCCCCGACATTTTGGGCTTTTTAGTCACATCTAGAACCGTTTTACCGTGCACAGAGAGAACTGGAGGGTGACAAATATCCCACGATCAACCTTGTTTGCCTCTGGAATGAGAAACTGAAGCAACACTGCCAGTGCTCACACATGGACTCTCCACAGCAGGCATTTGTACGTCAAAGGCATGCAGAAGTACTGGAGTGCAAAATAATTATCCATGACGTTGTAGTAGATCACGTGGGTACGTGTCACTTGTTGTAGTATGACAAATATATGAAATATATATGCATACAATTTCACGAGTTCTTCATCTTTCTGACTGTGTAATGCCGTGCATTGAATTAACAGAAATGCGAACGAGAGACGTTATTATCTTTGACCCATCAAAATGAATGGAGTCATTTATTTTCAGAATCAAAGTTTAACATCAAACATTTACATTAATTTGGCAAAATATGAAAATAATAACAGACAGTTTCACAAATAATGAACTTCAAATCACTCGGCGGTGATTTGAGGACTTTGCTTCAGATATTTCTAAAATATCTGTACTGGTTTTGTGAGAGAGAGAAGAGTTTAAGATGAAATGGAGATTATCTTACAGAGAACTATGTGAGAGAGTTAATATCTGTTGACCAGAACGTGCACGCTTCATCAGATTTCAGCTCGCCTCCGGTACACTTAGTCGAAGAAGAGACCGTTACCTGGTGATGATAGATCAGCTCGATAGGGAATCCTCCAGACCTTTCAGCGTCTCCGTTGAGAGCTGCTGAAATCCTTAGATAGTCGTGCGTGGGTTGTTCAAACAGAGGTTATAATTCCAAACGTCTCTGACTCTCCATGAATTCTAACAGAACCCTTCAGAACTTCATCTCTGGAATTCTTTTCCATTCTATTCACCATTCTCCATGAATTCTCCATGAATTCTTTCAGATTCTTCTTGAGAACTCCTTGAGAACTCCCATGAGAACTTACTTGAACTGGACAGTTGCCACATTTTAAATGGGTCGACTTCCGGTTCAATTTAGAGCTTTCTGATTCGTGGATGTACCAGAAAGAGGTGTGGTTTTTTGACGTAAGTTATTATCAAAAGTCAAGGATTGTTTTCAACATACAGAAAAGATTATTGCAGTCGACCAGACTTCGTGGAGTCTCACACTTGGTAATCTTTTCAAATAGTAAAACATGACATCCCATTTTCAGTAAACATTTAGTTGACCGAAGCTTCAACTTTCACATACTTACGACTTGGCTCATTTCAGACAGAAAATCAAGAAATGCATATTAAGGTGATTTCTTCTTTGAATGAGGAATAAAAATCATTACTTACTGTTTATGTAAAATAAAAATGAGTAGTTCTTTTCCAACCTGTAAGCATTGAATGGAACTAACACAATTGATTATCAAACATTTGTAAAACAGTAAATGATTATAGAGAATTGTCTTTTCTGCTTGATTAATTCAAGAAAGAAAGTCATCAAATGGCTCAGACTTATTCAGATCAATGAAAATAACAGTCTCTGTCCATCTGGTAGATTTGAGGTCATCAAGGTCAGATAAGGGTCAGACCAGGTTCACTAGTTCACTACAACTTACACAGAGTTTCACTTTTCCTGTGTCCTAATTTTAACAAACTTAAAACGATGACACCTGCTGACACATGTCAATTGCATGCTCAGGTCTGCACCCTGCTCTCAGCTGTGGTGGAAGAAGAAGTTGCAGCACCTGAAGCGACAACATCAAAAGCTGAAGCGAGCAGCTCGTTCACACCACCATCATGCAAACAGAAAAGAACAAGTGCAATAATTCTCAGTCGGGTCATCTGGACAGTTTCTTTTTTAGAGAGATGTTTCGCCCTCTATTCAGAGGGCTTCATCAGTCAGAGGAGTTCCAGTAAACTGTTTCGCCACCAAGCAGTAAACTCCATAAGTGGACCAACCAGTTTGCTGGAGCTAAGATGGTTTCTAGGGGCCGTCCTGCCCCTCGTCGACTACTCACAGGCTCTTAATTCGCGACCATAGACAATAAGTTGGACACAATTCAATCGACTGTCTCAGAGCACGAAGAACGCATTGGCTACCTCAAATCCAATGCTAACGATGTCAGCCAAAACCTGGAGCTGCTTGAAGCTACAACTTCAGAATTACGCGAGGAAAACAGACTGCTGAAGCTGAAATTTTCCGACCTCGAAGAGAGATGCAGACATCAAAACATTAGAATTGTGGGCATACCTGAGTCCATTGAAGGTCCACAACCTGCTGCCTTCTTTTCTCAGCTTCTTCTGGAGGTATTTGGAGACCGGGTTCTGTCTTCTCCACCTGAGTCGGATAGAGCGCACCGCATTTCTATGCCGAAACCAGGACCAGGCGGGCATCCGCGCCCTGTCATCATCTGCTTTCACTGCTTCCAAACTAAGGACTTAGTGATGAGAGAGGCACGGAAATGTGGTTCTGGGGAGTACCGGGGTCATAAGCTTCATCTGTACGAGGATTACAGTGCTGATGTGTTGAAGAAACGGGCTGAATATCGAGATGTCATGGCTCAACTTTACAAGAAGGGACTCCGGCCATCACTTCTTTTCCCAGCGAAGCACTCCTGTGCGGTGAGAAATGATGGTTATCTTCAATCTGTGAAGCTACTGACTTTGTCCAGTCCTTAGAGGAGGACCAGCGCTCATCAGCGTGCGATGGGATGTTTACGGTAAATCTGCTCGAGTTTACTGATATTTTAAAACTGACTGTGTTCAACTCGGCTGCTGTTTGATGACTGCTGTTTAGCAGTTGGTTTATTGTTTTGTTTACTATGTGTTCCATATCAGCAGTTTGTATCTGCACTAAGATATACAGGTCCTTCTCAAAAAAATAGCATATTGTGATAAAGGTAATTATTTTCCATAATGTAATGATGAAAATGAAACTTTCATATATTTCAGATTCATTGCACACCAACTGAAATATTTCAGGTCTTTAATTGTTTTAATACTGATGATTATGGCATACAGCTCATGAAAACCCAAAATGCCTGTCCCAAAAAATTAGCATATTTCATCCCACCAATGAAAGACAAGTGTTTTTAATACAAAAAACGCCAACGTTCAAATAATCATGTTCAGTTATGCACTCAATACTTGGTCGGGAATCCTTTTGTTGAACTAGGCATTCCAGTTCTGGGAGGACTCCCAGATAACCTGGTACCAAGTCAAGAAGCTGGGCCAGTATGTTTCACGAAACCATCACAGGCCAGGTGGGGGTGTATGTGTCGGGGTCTTATTTTTATTTATTTATTTTTTTATTTTTTTCTCCTCTTCCTACCCACCTAGTTCCCTGACTGCCATTCCGGGGGTGGGGTCCGGGAGAAGGGCAGGCCGTCGGGTGTTGACCAGGACTATGTGGGGGTTCAGGGTCTGGGGGTTGCCATGGGCGGTGCTGGCGCTGTGCTCTCCCTGGGGTTGTTTGGACCCCCTGAGCTTGGCTCTTGGGTGCCATGGTTGGCCCGCTGGCCAGGGTGGCTGCCGGGGCCTGGCGGGAGGTCGGCTGGGGGTGCGTGCTTGGTTGTTGGCGGTGTGTGGGGGTGGTCGGTGGCGTGTCCTCTTCATGGTGGGGGGGTGTCCTGTCGGCGGGGCATGGCCTGGGCCGGGTCTGGGGTATTGGCTCTTCTCCGCTCAAGAATGAATGGGTTTACCTCCTGGGTTTGGGCATGGGCTGCCCCCTGTAGAGGGCGGGTACATGTCTTGGACCTGGGGGGTATAGAGTGTGTATCGGGAATAAGAATGAAATGTATCGTTATTGTATGTCTTTGAGTGAATGAATGTGAGATTGAGGTTGGGATAGTGTGATTGTGTCTGTGTATGAATGGGTATTTGTTAGGCCGAGACTCGGACTGCCCCCTCTTTGATACAACTGGGGGTGCTTGGTATCGCGCCCCTATCGCGCAGCCCCCTGGTGGGGTGTGCCCTTGCCTGCCGGCGCGCTTGGGGCCCTTGGTATCGGGGGCTGGGCGCTTGGGCGTGTGTCGGCTCGGCCTGGTGTCTGCCTGGTGGGGCTCGGGTCCTCTGGCCCTGTCAGGCCTTGGCCTGGGTGGTGTGAGTCCTCGGTGCCCGGGCCTCGGTGCCTGGACCTGGACCTACATCGGTGCGGCGGGTGCCGACGGAGGCCTATGATTTTGTTGCTGTTGGCCCCGGGGGGTCACTGTATGTGGTTGCTGGTGGGGATCTTCCGGTTCTCCCCTGTGGTCCGTTCTGGGGGGTGGGTGAGTGGTTCGTCCTGTGTGGGTGGCTCTGGGGGCTCCGCGGTCGGGGTCCCTCCTGGGGTCTTGGGCTCTGGTCCCCACTTTTTCGTCTGCCTCTGGTCTTGGGGGTCGGGTCTCTGCTGCTTCACAGTTACTAATAAATGTTCTATTAGAGAAGCCTTATACACTTATGCATGCTCACAACCACACACAAATAGAAGCAGGGATGTTTATGTAGGCTTTATATGTAGATATATAGATATGTATGTGAGTGTATATTCATGTGTATGTATGTATGTATGTAT
>NC_056500.1:53293980-53297785 GCF_014905685.2 Nematolebias whitei | reverse complement strand
ATAATGACCTTTATCACAATATGCTAATTTTTTGAGAAGGACCTGTACAGGGGTTTAGTGTTATTGCTGTGCAGGATAAAAACCTTAGCAAGGGAGTTATATTATTGAATGACAAGTTGGAGTAATGGTGCTCTAGTGGTTGCTGGTTGCAGCACGGTGGCGCAACTGGTAGAGCTGCTGCCTCTCAGCAAGAAGGTCCCTGGTTCAAACCCCGGTCCAGGGGCCTTTCTGGGTGGAGTTTGCATGTTCTCTCCGTGCATGCGTGGGTTTTCTCCGGGTACTCCGGTTTCCTCCCACAGACCAAAAACGTGCATGTTAGGCTGATTGGTGACTCTAAATTGTCCCTAGGTGTGAATGAGAGAGTGAATGGTTGTTTGTCTCGTTTGTCTCTATGTGGCCCTGTGATGGACTTGCGACCCGTCCAGGGTGTCCCCCGCCCCTCGCACAGTGATTGCTGGACATGGGCACCGGCGACCCCCATGACCCAAAATGGAATACGCGGGTAAAA
The DNA here is from genome assembly GCF_014905685.2 of Nematolebias whitei. Lineage (NCBI taxonomy): Eukaryota > Metazoa > Chordata > Actinopteri > Cyprinodontiformes > Rivulidae > Nematolebias > Nematolebias whitei. The sequence continues at coordinate 53,297,277 of NC_056500.1, read as the reverse complement.
GATAATGGATGGATGGATGGATGGTTGCTGGTTTTTTGCAACCTGTTTTTTCTTTTGAGAGGTTTAAGATGGCAGATTTTTTTTCTCTTCATTTTTTTATTTCTTATTTTACCCTTTCCTCTCCCCCATGCCTACTCATTGTCAAATATGTTTTTTTTTTTTTTTGTGTGTGCAGCTGTTAATAGTAGATGACTAGTAATCTGATTTTCACTAGTTGGAATGTAAAGGGGCTAAATCATCCAGTAAAACATAAAAAGGTTTTTTTCATGCTTGAAGCAGCTCAGATCTGGGGTAATCTTCTTACAGGAAACTCATTTGAGGGATCAGGATCACTGGCGGTTGAGGAAATGTTGGTCTGGGCAATATTTTCACTCTAACTTCAGTGCAAAAGCTAGAGGGGCTGCTATTTTAATCAATCAAAATATCCCTTTTGTTGCCTCTATAATCCTCTCAGATAAAAATGGAAGATTTATTATTGTATCAGGCAAACTTGGTAATAAGCTCATGACACTTGCTAATATTTATGCACCCAATTTTGATGATGTTCAGTTTTTCCAGAATTTTTTTCTCCCAACTTCCAGATCTGAATTCTCATTCTTTTGCTTTGGGTGGAGATTTCAATTGTTTTATGGATGCATCATTAGATCATTCCTCCTCTAAACCTGCCTGCCCAAATGAATCTGCCACATACTGTACATCAAGTCTTTACTTCAGGCTTTTAGTCTCACTGACCCATGGTATTTTTATACCCAAATGGTAGGGTCTATTCTTTTTTTTTCTCGTGTTCACCACACTTACACACGTATTGACTATTTTTTTATTGACAACATGTTACTTCCAAATCTTGGATCTTGCAGTTATGAAAGCATTACAATTTCTGATCATGCCCCTCTTGTTATCAAGATGGCCTTACCGGACAATGATTTGGTGAAGAAGCACTGGAGACTTGATCCTTTATTGCTTGCAGATGAGAACTTTGTTCATTAACTTCCTCCAAAATAAAAACTTTTTTGAGTGAGAATAGAACACTGGGTATGTCCTGCAAAACAATTTGGGAAGCCATGAAGGCTTTTCTAAGGCCCTATTTACACGGACACAATGGGAGGAAACGCAGGTTTTTTCGTATGTTAATTAGAGGAAAAGATCTGCGTTGACACGGTCGGATTTTGTGTTTACATGCATCCAGAGGATTCCCCCACCGCCCTCCCAAATCCACTGTAGTTACCATGCCGGGTCATTAGATGGCGCTGTGAATTTTGTACCTTCACCTAATGTGCATGTGTGCTGCCTCGGCACGCTCCTTTCCTCTGGGCTAAAAGCTCAGCTAACAACATCTTAACAACAAGTTAAAGCTGGATTTTGGATAAGAGTCGACAGATTTGACGCCAAGCGGGACCGCTTCGTCTAACAGCTCCACACCGGTCGCTGAGTGGACCAGAACTGAGTCGACGATGTCGGACTTTATTCCGTGATAATCAGTAGCTGTCTTACAGCAGGTAAATCAACGTTCTTAATAATGTTAGATTGTGTTTACTTCAGTTACAAAACAACTGAGTTTTTATTTTTCCTGAAAGAAGGAGCTGTCCTTCCACCAGGCGGACCGGGTCTGAACGAGGCTCGGCCCAGATAAACTGCAGGAGGACGTCGAAGAGAGATGTTGGATGAACTATTTATTTAAAATTCCCCTCAGTTCTTTTATTCAATCCATTGAATGTTTTAAGTTGCATTAATCAAAGGAGTGACTTCCTGAATAAGCCAGATGAAAAACGTGGACATCCAGGATGAAAACAAGAGTCCAGTTCATTAATGCAGTTTACAGTTAACATGTTTTAATAGTGTGTTCAGTTTAATTATCAGTGTTTGTGTGACATACAGTTTGTTGTGTTGAATAAATAAATAAAATAAAAATTAAACCTGATGTCTTCATTTTCAACTTTAATAACATGCAATATGTTTAGCATCATTTTAATCACATAATTTGAATTACATCATGTCCAGACAGTTTCATTATATATTGCAAACTTAAGATGAATACTGTTTATTATTATTAAATTTGTTATTTAGCACATAGTATGTTACAGTGCAGCGCAACGTGTGCGCATGCCTCGTTCTATAAACAGCGATATTAGAACTGGATCAGATTGTGTCTCTTCCAACACAGATGTTGGTCACAGCACCTGGAATCTGACGTAGATTAACTACGAGATTAAAAATATATTCCATCAGTCGTAGTTCTGAAAGCAGTGTATCCGCCGCCATGTTGATAGGAATATAGCATCTGTCCGTGCGTGCGTGTGGTTTAACACAAAGCCTCAGCGGGAGATGTTTACATTATCAGCGGGCGGTCAGCGAAAAACCTCCACTCTGGAAGGTGGATTCAGAAACCTCTGGATTCAAAGAGGGGGGCCACTGGTGTCGTGTAAATGATCAGCAGAACCTCAGAGAGAAACCTATGGATGCACTCAAAATATGCTCCGTGTAAACGGCCCCTAAGGGTAGAAGTAATTTCATATGCAGCATTTAAAAGAAAATCTGTAATACAGAAAGAAAAGTATCATTCGGATCAAATATTAAGTATCGATAGGCAATATGCACAATCGCCGTCACCTTCACTATATAAGGAAAGATTGAGGCTACAGACTGAATTTAACATAATTTCTACCTATCAGGATGAAGGCTGTCTGATTAGAACTAAAAGTAATTTTTATGAGCATAGTGAGAAAACTGGTAAAATCTTGGCTAATCAATTGTGAGGCATTAGAGCCAAGCAAATAATACCAGGTGTAAGAACAAACAATGGGAACCTAAAAAAGTTAAATCTGGTCCTCTGGACATTCAAAAAACAAAAACAAAGCAAAAAAAAAAAAAGTAGAAACGTTTCGTCTCTCATCCGAGAGACTTCCTCAGTCTGAGGTGCTGTTTTCAGCTCAGTCTCTTAAATAACACCTTCTCAGAGTGGATCAACCAGTTTGCTGCTGACAACCAAAACCAGTTGATCACATGATCAAGAAGGACTATCAGCCTAACAATGGATCATTAGCACCTGATGGCTGTTTACTATTCACAGAGGGCTGAGTGATACTAGCAATCACAGCATTGTAAGAGGGGGAAAGTTGAACACGGAGGCTCCACCCCTGTTTAATGATGGACGGTTTCTTTTCACAAAGATGGCCTCCTTTACTCCTCTCTCAAACCATCGTTCCTCTCTATCTAGGATGTGAACATCTTCATCCCTGAAAGAGTGACCGCTGGCCTGGAGATGAGTGTAGACCGCAGAGTCCTGGCCTGATGATGTTG
>NC_056500.1:53289678-53293880 GCF_014905685.2 Nematolebias whitei | reverse complement strand
ACAGAGGGCTGAGTGATACTAGCAATCACAGCATTGTAAGAGGGGGAAAGTTGAACACGGAGGCTCCACCCCTGTTTAATGATGGACGGTTTCTTTTCACAAAGATGGCCTCCTTTACTCCTCTCTCAAACCATCGTTCCTCTCTGTCCAGGATGTGAACATCTTCATCCCTGAAAGAGTGACCGCTGGCCTGGAGATGAGTGTAGACCGCAGAGTCCTGGCCTGATGATGTTGTGTGCTGGTCCATCCTTTTGGCCAGTGGCTGTTTAGTTTCCTCGATGTAAGACTGATCACCCTCCTGACACTGAACAGCATACACAACATTACTCTGTTTGTGCCGGGGGACTGGATCTTTGGGATGAACCAGTCTTTAATGTATTTTGGGGTTTAAAAGCCACTGGGACGTTATGTTTAGAAAATAAACGTCTCAGTTTCTCTGATACCCCCTCAACATATGGAATGACCACTGGTCTGGGTCTGGGTTCCTCCTAGACCCAGACCAGTGGTAATGTAAATGTAAATAATAAATCTTCATACACCAAAGTTAGTCATGGAGTTCCTCAGGGCTCAGTGCTTGGACCAATACTCTTTAGTGTATATATGCTTCCATTAAGTAAAGTTATTAAACAGCATGGGATAAATTTTCGTTATGCTCAAGACATAAAAACCTGGATGACCCTTAATTTTCTCCTGTTGAACAGACAAGACTGAGGTTTTAGTTTTTGGACCTGAGCACCTTAGGAATGAATTTTTCAGTCTTTTGCCCTCCTTGGATGGCATTATTCTGTCCTCCAGCTCTAATGTTAAAACTCTTGGTGTTATTTTTGATCAGGACATGTCTTTTAACCCGCACAATAAAAACGTTACTAGAACTGCCTTCTTCCACCTGTGTAATATCACTAAAATTAGAAACATCTGATCTAAAGATGATGCAGAAAAACTGGTCCATGCATTTGTCACATCTAGACTGGACTATTGCAATGGTTTATTATCTGGGTGTCCAAATACTACTTTAAAACATCTTCAGTTGGTCCAAAATGCTGCTGCCAGAGTCTTAACTAGAGTTACTGGGAGAAATCATATTTCTCCAGTTTTAGCTTCTCTCCATTGGCTCCCTGTCAAATCCAGAATAGAATTCAAAATATTACTTCTAACCTACAAAGCTCTCAACAACCTGGCTCCATCTTATATTACAGATCTTATTGTTCCATATTTTCCTAACAGAGCAGTTTGCTCTCAGACTGCAGGTTTACTTGTGGTTCCTAGAGTTCCTTCCTTCCTAGAGTTTCCAAAAGCAGAATTAGAGGCAGATCTTTCAGTTATCAGGCTCCTCTCTTGTGGAACCAACTTCCAATCTCTGTCCGTGAGGCTGACACATTATCCAGTTTTAAAACTAGGCTTAAGACTTTCCTTTTTGATAAATCCTATAGTTAGGGTCGGCTTGGGTTTCCTGAGCTGTCCCTTAGTTATGCTGCTATAGGCTTAGACTGCTGGAGGACAAACTGACCACACTTTTCACTCTGCTACTGTCTTTACTTACTCTGCTCAACCTGTTTTGTATTTGTAATTATTTTTTCTATCCTTGACCTGTTTTGGTCTTTCAGATACACCTGGACCTATACCTGGACCTACCATTCTGTGTTGGTCTGTCTCTCCTTCCTGTCCTCTCAACCAGCCGGTCAAAGCAGATGGCCGCTTGTCCTGAGTCTGGTTCTGCTGGAGGTTTCTTCCTGTTAAAAGGGAGTTTTTCTTTCCACTGTCTCCACTGTGCTTGCTCAGGATGGGAGACTGCATCGAAGCCAAGATTCAACTTGTCTGCTGGATTCCTTAGATAGAGAACTTTACTAATTGGCTTTTTTATATACAGTATACAAATGTTTCTGTAAAATGCCCTGAGACAACTTTGTTGTGAACTGGCACTATATAAATAAACTGAATTGAATTGTTAGGGACATACGGCTTCACCTTGGTTATAAGTTTTAATCTGAAAAACTTTATCTGTTTCCAACTTAAAATACATTTTTAAAGGTTTTAACCAGCTCAAAAGTGCAACTGCTTCAGTTCTGTTATTGCTGACCAGATGGCATTTTTCTACATTTACTTTTATGTTCAGTAGAAGTTTAAGTGCTGTTTAAAGGAGACACACATGGATGTCAGGAGAAGGAGGCCCAGTCATGCTGCCCACCTCAGTCTGCTCATTTTCTGCAAATAGGTGAGCGTGATGGCAAAACTCATGCAGCTCAGAGCTGATTTGAGAACATGTTTGTGTTGTTTTGTGGCCAGGCAAATGTTTTAGAAGAGGAACTTGTCAGTTGATCTCTATTACTGATAAAAAAATAAAAAATAAAAACAGAACATTTTTCTCCTGAAGTAAAGTTTCCCCCAGCGGTTGATTTCTGCTAAATGTTTTCCTTGCACACAGTTACAGCAGCCTGCTGAACACCCACTGCAATGCCCCAGAGGAGGACGATGAGACCATGAGCTTAGAGGAGCGAGAAGCCAGCCTGCTCCACAAACTGGGAGACCCCCGCCAACTCTCAGAGCGCAGCACAGTCGGCGACGACACCATGTTCAGCAGACAAAGATGGAACAGGGGGCAGGAAGGCTCGCTACCCCCAAACAGCTCCAGCTTCTGCTCATCCCAGCCACCTCATAGCCTGTCACCTGGATACAGCCAGCCGACTCCGTTTCCGAGCCAGGTCAGCTGGCTCCACCAGAGCCTGGACACCAGCTGGTCGGGGTATCCCACCAGCCTGCCATCCTGCCTGAGCCACAAAGACGACACAAACACTTGTGAGGAGAGATGCCTCTCCAGATACAAGTCTCTGTCCCTCCCCAGCCAGCACAGCACCAACATGATCAGCTTGGAGCAGCCGCTGTCTCTGCGCTCCAACCCGCCTTCAGCTGAGCTGTACCACCATACGTTGTCTTCATACTCGGGTCCACCTCAGGGGCCTGCGTGTTGTGCTCAGTGTCCTGTTGATGCCTTCAGCAGGAGGCCTGTGGCTAACAAGCAGCCCTGGACTCAGTATGGTCCATCTTATGGCCCATACTGTAAGTCTGCTCATCTGATTCTACAAATCAAAAATGGTAAAAGCAGCTGTTGTGACATAGACAACTTTATATTTTTATCTTTTCTCCTTCAGATCCAGAAGACTGCAGACTTCCTGCAGCTGCATTTGGACAGATGTGAGTTTATTTTATTTGGAATAATCAATCTGAGACCCAATGGGCACATTAAATCTGTAAATTATGTTGAAGTCTTTATTTAATTTTTTTACCTTCATGTAGTGGTCCCAATGCTCTGACCAAAGACAGACACCTGGCATACAGCACACCTCTTTCTCTGGAACAGAGTAAGTGTTGAGACCCCACACCAGCACATCGAGCTGCTGCACACCAAGTGTTTTCACTTTTCTGTTTTAAATGCAGGGAGGGTCTTTGTTACTTATGAAGCAGACAGTGACAAGCATGTCAACCAGATCATCAACTTTGTGGCTCTGCTGCGACACAATGGCTTCGATACTCACGTACGAATATTCCCTCCCTTAAACCAATGTTTTTTGTCTCTTACACCCTAAGTATTTTCACAAATTAAATTATCAAAATGTTTATGATGAGTCAAGCTGTGGTTCCATTTGCAGCATTTTGACTGTTCCTGCAGTTGTTAAATTATTTGAGTCTTAGCATTGCTTTAGAGACATTGTAAAGCTTTAAAAATTGTGCTTTAACTCAGCATGAGATTTGTTTTATTCTGCCCAGAACAATGTCTACAATGCAGTTTTCAGGTAGAAAATAATTTGCTGTGTCTTTTTAGAAAAATGTCTACTGAAACTTTAGACAGATTTTAATGAAACTCAGAAAACAGTCATTATTAGACTGATAGAAGTTAACCGATTAACTTTTTGGAGTCAACCTGATTCAAGATGACAGCCACAGCTGATCACATTAAGCCAGTTATACCTCAGTCAGTTTTACAGATATTTAGCCAAGATCTGAGTTGGTAGTAGTCAAAACTCATTCACAAAAGTTTGACTGAAATGATACAACTCAGTCATTTTTCATCATAAAGTGATCTTAGTTTAAAACTGCTGTTGAAGTTAACAAATAATAATATTAAGAAAAAATATACATATATATATGTATATATATATATATATATATGTATGTGTGTATATATATGTATATATATATATATATAT
>NC_056500.1:53286337-53288692 GCF_014905685.2 Nematolebias whitei | reverse complement strand
TTGGCAACTGTTTACATTCAACCCAATGCTGTTGCCGAGACTGCGTGTGATGTCATCAGTCCCGAGGTTGCTAAGCTAAAGACACAACACCCTAGTGCGTTTGTTGCAATATCTGGGGATTTTAATCATGCCTCTCTCTCTGCTACACTTCCAACATTCCAACAGTTTGTCAGCTGCTCTACCAGAGAAAACAAAATGCTGGACTTGTTTTATGCAAAATAATAATAAATAAATAAATAATTGTTTTGTTGTTTTTTTTGTTCTAGAATTGTGCCACTCAAGGTGGCTGCATGTTGGAGCAGCTCTGTTACTTTCATTCTGAGATTTCGCTTTTGGAAACTTTAATTCCTCTTTTTCTGGATGTAAGTTAAATTTTTTTTGGATGATTTTTCCTCTGGTATCAGATGCTGTGCAGCTGGAAGGATTTTTACTGAAACTTTTTTAGTTTTGGACATTTGTTATGATGCGTAACCATGGCAACAAGGCAGTTTTCTACAACCAACAGCTGATTAACATCTCAAAAGCTCAAATAATATCTCAGCTATGGCCCCAACTCTCAAATGAGTTGAAAAGAATGTTCTGTGGATGCATTCTCATCTACCTGCCAGCTGTGCTCGAGTGCCTGACCACTGAGATCCTGGAACTAGCAGGAAACACGGCTCACGACAGCGGAAGGATAGGATTGTCCCTCGGCACCTACAGTTGGCTGTCCACAGCAAGGAGGAGCTCGGCAGACTGCTGGGAGGAGTGGCCATCGCTCTGGGAGGAGTTCTGCTCTGCATTCAGGCGGTCCAACAGTACAGGGGAACCGAGAGGCCAGCTGAGTCTGGGTGGACGGATCGGACGGCATCTGCAGCCAGTTTCTTAGGATCCACTGTGGGATGGACCTTTACAAGAGCCATCAGCATCTATAACATCTCTTAATGAAATGAGGATAACAAGTTACAACAACAAAATAATTTCCCTTTGGGATTAATAAAGTATTATTGAATTGAATTTAATTGAATTGAAATGTCAAGGATTCATACATCGCTAAAGCAAGACCCCCTCTTGGCAAATCAGATCACAATCTTGTGTTTCTCTGCTCAAAATATTAACCCCTGGGGTGGCTGTGGCTGAGTGGTTAGAGCAGTCGTCCTCTGATGCGAGAGTTGGGGGTTCGAATCCACCAGTAGTCACATATCGAAGTGTCCCTGGGCAAGACACTGAACCCCTCATAGCCTCTGATGTGTGTCCCATCAGTGTATGAATGTGATCTAAAGCACTGATTAGTCTCTTTAGAATGATTTGTTTCATTAGCTTTGTAGAGATCTAGTAGAGTGCTGTATGAATGGGTAAATGAGGACACAGATTGTAGTGTAAAGCGCTTTGAGTATCTTGAAATAAGATAGAAAGGCGCTATATAAATACAGTCCATTTACCATTTACCATTTACCCTTGTTCAGAGGCAACCTGCAATAAAGAGAACAGTGAGAAAATGGTAAACGGAAGCTGAAGAAGCCCTGCGGGGTTGTTTTGAGGCTACAAACTGGGATGCACTGTGCCAGCCACATGAAGAGGACATCAATGCCATGACTGAGTGTGTGACTGACTATGTAAACTTGGGTGTAAACAACACCATCCCCACCAGAACAGTGAGATGCTTCCCCACTAACAAACCCTGGATCACCACTGGCCTGAAGGAACTGCTAAACCAGAAAAAAAGAGCCTTCGGTGAGGGAGACAGGGAATTATTGAGGAGTAAACAGAAGCAACTAAAAGTCAAGATAAGAAACAGCAAGGATGTGTACAAGAAGAAGCTGGAGAGCAAGCTCCAGCAGAACAATATCAGAGAGGTGTGGTCAGGGATGAAACAGATCACAGGCTTCAAGCAGAAGGAGGATCAGAAGGATGGAAGCCTGGACATGTTCTTCAACAGGTTCAGTTCAGGAACAAGCTCAGCATCCTCCTCTCTTGCCCACAGCCAAACAGACATACCACCCTCCAGTGACCCAAGGCTGTCCTGTCACACCTCAAATATTGTATCTACCACCTCAGTCATGGACCATTCTTCTACATATTGTCTTCAACCAAATCAGAAGATGCTGATACCTCCTTTGCCTCCCCCCTCTGCATCTCCAGAAGTCAGGTGAGGAAGCAGCTGGAGAGACTGAACCAGAATAAGGCTGCAGGTCCAGATAGTGTCAGTCCCAGAGTCCTGAAGGTCGGTGCAGAGCAGCTCTGTGGGGTTCTGCAGCACCTCTTCAACCTTAGCCTGACCCAGGAGAAGGTTCCAGTGTTGTGGAAAACATCCTGTCTTGTTCCAGTACCAAAGAAAACGCACCCATCAGTCCTCAATGACTATAGACCTGTTGC
>NC_056500.1:53261249-53286237 GCF_014905685.2 Nematolebias whitei | reverse complement strand
TGATGTGACTGTTAGTAATCTTGAAATTGGTGATAATGTTTTTTCAGACCACATGCCAGTCCAGTTTGAGTTCACCCTCCCCCATCTAACTCCTAAGCCGTGCATTCCTGCACGTAGTAGCCGGACCATTAACCATTTCACTGCTGCACGTTTTACAGATGTTTATAACTCTGAAATGATAATTCAGCTCCCGGTGTTTCTCACCACCACTGAGGAGCTGACATCCCAGTTCAACTCTGTCTGCTTAAAGACTCTGGATCATGTTGCGCCTGTTAAGACCAAAAAAAAAAATCAAAACTCAGAGCAGAACCTTGGCTGAGTGACGTCACCAAGGCCGTTAGGCAGCAATATAGGAGGGCGGAGCAAAAGTGGAGGAAAGACAGGCTGCAAGTCTCTTTTCAAATACTTAAAGAGAGTTGGCACCGTTATCAGAAAGCAGTGAAAGCTGCTAAATCCAAATACTTCTCTGATATAATTACCTCAAACTCTCACAACCCACATGTCCTCTTCTCCACCCTAAACTCTATTCTCCACCTCACTGAACCATCACCTCTGGAAGCCTCGACTGAGCTGTGAGAGAACTTCTTACATTTCTTTTTGGAAAAAATTGCGACCACCCGGGCTCTCATTTCACCTTCAACTCATGACGCATCCATCCCACCTCAATCTGTAGCTCTATTTGACCATTTTGAACCCATCACTCTATCTTCTGTAGAGCAGGTCATGTGCAGCTTGAAACCATCTGGTTCCCCCTTTGATGTGGTCCCCCCTTGACTACTAAAGGAGGTTTTTCCTAGTCTAGGTCCATCCATTCTTGCCATAGTAATTTATCCACTGGCGTGGTGCCAAAATCCTTTAAACTTGCTGCTGTCCAGCCTCTCCTGAAAAAAACAAACCTTAACCTCTCAGTCGTATCCAACTTCCGGCCTGTCTCCAAACTCCCACTTGTTTCTAAACTACTGGAGAAAATAGTCGAGTCCCAGTTGAAGTGCTTCCTGGAGGGCCACGCCATCTTAGAGCTATTCCAATCTGGCTTTAAACCTCTCCATAGCACTGAAACTGCCCTGCTGAAGGTCTTTAATGACATTTTCTTAACCACTGATTCCGGTGATTCTGTGCTGCTTGTCCTATTGGACCTCACAGCCGCCTTTGACACCATCGACCATGAGATCCTCATTGCTAGGTTAGAGCAGTGGGTGGGCATCACAGGGTTAGCCCTCAATTGGTTCAGATCTTACCTCGCTTACGTATCCTTTTGTGTCTCCATCAAGGATTTTAGTTCTGCAGCGGCAGAGCTTAAATGGGGGGTTCTGCAGGGGTCCATCCTGGGTCCCCTCCTATTCTCTTTATACCTGCTGCCGCTTGGTGCTATTTTCCGAAAACACAACATGCCCTTCCACTTCTACGCCGATGACTGTCAAATTTACTTCCCCCTAAGACACAATGGTACATGCTCTATTCAACCTCTGCTCGACTGCCTGGCTGACATCAGGGACTGGATGGCTTTAAACTTCTTAAGTTTCAATGAAAATAAGTCTGAAGTCATGTTGTTCCCTCCCAACGACACGATCACAAACCACTGCATCGACCTTTCCACTCTAACCCTGTCAGAAAAACAAAGAGTCACAAATCTGGGAGTGATATTGCACCCTTCCCTGAAACTTAACAATCACGTAAATATGATTGTTAAATCATCCAAAAAAGTTCAATCTTGTCCTCTGGACATTAAAAAAAAAAAAAAAAAAAAAGCAAAAAAATGTAGAAACGTTAAATCATGTTTCTTCCAACTGAGGCGGCTGTCTAAACTGAAGCCCATATTGTCCAAAAATAACCTGGAGACCGTAATACATGCATTCATTACATCTAGGCTTTATTACTGCAATTCACTCCTGTTTGGTATCAGTCAGACCTCCATTGCACGACTACAACTGGTCCAGAATGCAGCAGCCCGATTTTTAACCAGTACAGGCAAAAGAGAGCATATTACACCAGTTTTGGCCTCACTGCACTGGCTACTGGTTCACTTTCGAATCCTGTTCAAAATACTCATGCATGTCTACAAATCGCTGAACAGTTTGCCCCCCCCCCATCTCTGATCTGCTACAACCGTATGTCCCACTACGTTCCCTGAGGTCAGCGGACCAGTTGCTCCTCACAATTCCAGGAACTCGTCTTAAGCGCAGAGGTGACAGGGCCTTCTCTGTAGCAGGACCAAGACTCTGGAACGAGTTACCTCTGCTTGTCAGACAGGCCCCCTCCCTCTCGGTTTTCATGTCCCATTTAAAAACCCACTACTATTCAGTAGCTTTGAACGCCAGATGATCTGTGTTTTGATACTGTATGCTCCACACTGGTTTATTGTCATTATCTGCATCGTTTTTATGTCTATATTTTGATTTACTTCCTCCCCGTCTCCACGGGTGTCCCCCAAGTCTCTGTCCTCGGACCCCTCCTCTTCATCATTTACCTCCTTCCTCTAGGTCACATCTTCTGTAAATTTGGTGTCCATTTTCACTGTTATGCTGATGACACACAGCTCTACTTGTCAACAAAACCAAACTCCACCCACCCTCCATCCTCACCGACTGTCTCAATGAGCTAAACCACTGGTTTTCTAACAACTTCCTACAACTAAACAGTAACAAAACAGAAATCATTCTTGTCGGTACCAAAAACTCTCTTTCAAAATCAGAAAATCCTCTCATCCCTCTTAACAACTCTCTGCTATCCCCCTCGCCTCAGGTCAAGAGTCTTGGTGTCATCCTCGACACCACTCTCTCCTTTGCTTCACACATCAACAATGTCACTCGGTCTGCCAATTTCCATCTCCGAAATATTAACCGTCTCCGCCCTTCTCTCACACCCCACTCCACAGCCATCCTTGTTCACACTCTTGTGACTTCTCGGATTGACTACTGCAACTCCCTTCTTTATGGCCTCCCCAACAAATCTCTCCAGAAGCTACAATTGGTCCAGAACTCAGCTGCCCGTGTCATAACTCAAACCTCCTCCTATAACCACATCACTCCAGTCCTGCAGCAGCTCCACTGGCTCCCGGTTAAATCACGCATCGTCTTCAAAATTCTTCTTCTCACTTTCAAAACTATTCACAACCTTGCCCCTCTGTACCTATCTGACCTCCTACACATCTCCATCCCCTCTCGCTCTCTCAGATCCTCCTCTTCACTACACCTCCATGTACCCTCTGCCTGCCTCTCCACCATGGGGAGCAGGGCCTTCACCTGCTCTGCCCCTCATCTCTGGAACTCTCTACCCCCTGACTTAAGAAACACCACCTCTCTTTCTATATTTGACTGCTCTGAAAACACATCTCTTTAGACTCGCTTATCCTTAACTTTGCTGTATGTATTTTATATTCTTTATGCATTTTATATTCTGTATGTATTTTATATTCTTTATGTATTTTATATTCTTTAGGTAATTTATTTATGTTGATCTTTGTTCTCACTGTAAAGTGTCCTTGGGTGTCATGAAAGGCGTTTTTTAAATAAAATGATTATTATTATTATTATTATTTTGTATATTGCTTTGTGTGTTACCTGTTGTTCTGTCTGTACAGAACTTTGCTTGGCCTTGTCCCTTTTTTAAGTGCTCTATGAATAAAATGGTATGGTAAAAAATGGTGTATATATATATATATATATATATATATATATATATATATATATATATATACATATATATATATATATACACATATATATATATATATATATATACATATATATATATATACATATATATATATATATATATATATACATACACACATACACTACATTGCCAAAAGTATGCGCTCACCTGCCTTGACTCACATATGAGCTTAAGTGACATCCCATTCCTAATCCATAGGGTTCAATATGACATTGGTCCACCCTTTGCAGCTAGAACAGCTTCACCTCTTCTGGGAAGGCTGTCCACAAGGTTTAGGAGTGTGTTTATAGGGATTTGTGACCATTCTTCCAGAAGCGCATTTGTGAGGTCACATACTGATGTTGGACAAGAAGGCCTGGCTCTCAGTCTCCGCTCTAATTCATCCCAAAGGTATTCTATCAGGTTGAGGTCAGGACTCTGTGCAGACTCTGCCATCCATGTCTTTATGGACCTTGTTGTGTGCATTGGTGCACAGTCATGTTGGAAGAGGAAGGGGCCAGCTCCAAACTGTTCCCACAAAGTTGGGAGCATGGAATTATCCAAAATGTCTTGGTATGCTGAAGCAGTCAAAGTTCCTTTCACTGGAACTAAGGGGCCAAGACCAGCTCCTGAAAAACAACCCCATACCTTATTCCCCCCTTCACAAAACTTTACACTTGGCACAATGCAGTCAGACGAGTACCATTCTCCTGGCCACCGCCAAACCCAGACTCGTCCATCAGATTGCCAGATGAAGAAGCGTGATTTGTCACTCCAGAGAACGTGCCTCCACTGCTCTAGAGTCCAGTGGTGGCGTGTTTCACACCAGTGGTCCCCAACCACATGGCCGCGGACCAGTACCAGGCCGTGGGTCAATTTATACCGGGCCGCACAGAAAAAACAAACAAAATTACAATAGGCCTTTGCAGCGCTTCACTGCTTGGGCCTAATTAAAGCTGCAAGCAGCACTGGAGGCCCTTGCAGCAAAGCACCGCTCCGGCCTTATGGCAACTGGGGAAGCTCCAGCTAGTCCACCTAGTCGCCATTGCAAATGCTCTTGTGCCAATCCCGAACGCGTTCACCACGAGAAGCATTTCCCGAATGTTCAACATTGCCTTCCGTCCATGTCAGTAGTTGTCTAACTTCAGGTCTTACAAGTATAAGCGAAATACGACCTTCCAGACAGGAGTTACTGTGACTTGCTGTTTTGTCATGAATGTTTGACGAGCACTTCCTTTATGCTTTTCAACATGTCATGTGTGGTAATGAACAGTTAGCGAACAAAGTTTCAGTCTAATATCTTACACAGGGCGAAGCTGTAAGAGTCATCCAATAATCAACAGTTTTTTTTCTCTGAGTAGGTGGGGCTTAAGTCATGTCACGAATCAACAATACCAATGTGTCTACAAGTGCTCGTTGATCAAGCACAAAAAAATCAGGTCCAGATCAGACGATTTATCAATAAGATATAACTTTTGGAATAATGTAGGGGGCACACTGGAGTCTAGTGTTAAACAACAATACCAATGTGTGTAAAAGTGCCCACTGATTATGTACTATACATCTGGTGTAGATTGGATGATGTATCGCTGAGATATAACTGTTGGAATAATCTATGGAGCGCACTGGAGTCATTTGTTAAACCACATTATCAGTGGGTCTAGAAGTGCTCACTGATGACATACAATAAATCTGGTTCAGATCGTATTATGTATCACTGAGATATAACTGTAGGAATAATATAGCTGGTGCTGTGGAGGCTACCGGCCACTTATCATGGATTCCTGTTCAAAGGGTGGATAATGATTGATCATATTGATTTTGGTGCGCCTCGGTTCAAATCTGTGCAATTTATAGCCAAACGTATTGCAACGGCGTCACTTCTGAATTCGTCACGTGGCCACGCCCACATCCTCCTTCGAAAACTGTTTGTAATTTAAAGTAAGTCAGACCAACTTCAAGACTTTCCTTTTTGCTAAATCCTATAGTTAGGGTCAGCTTGGGTTTCCTGAGCTGTCCCTTAGTTATGTTGCTATAGGCTTAGACTGCTGGAGGACAAACTGAGCACAATTTTTCACTCTGCTACTGTCTTTACTTACTCTGCTCAACCTGTTTTGTATTTGTAATTATTTTTTCTATCCTTGACATGTTTTTTTGTCTTTCAGATACACCTGGACCTATACCTGGACCTAACATTCTGTGTTTGTCTGTCTCTCCTTCCTGTCCTCTCAACCAGCCGGTCAAAGCATATGGCCGCTTGTCCTGAGTCTGGTTTTGCTGGAGGTTTCTTCCTTTTAAAAGGGAGTTTTTCTTTCCACTGTTGCCACTGTGCTTGCTCAGGATGGGAGACTGCAACGAAGCCAAGATTCAACTTGTCTGCTGGATTCCTTAGATAGAGAACTTTACTAATTGGCTTTTATGTATGTGAATGTTTCTGTAAAGTGCCCTGAGACAACTTTGTTGTGATTTGGCGCTTTATAAATAAACTGAATTGAATTGAACTTGTTATATGTCTTCTAAAACAGGATCATCCTGATTAGGTCAAGGGTGTCAGAGAGGGAGCATTCCAAGTAAAAAAGTGACTTCCTGTTCTGAGGGGGTGGGGCTTTGATGACATCAGAATATGACCACTGAAGTTCGTTGGGCGTCCAACAGGGATGACTCATGCCAATACAAATGTTCACCGAGTTTCAGATTTATCGGTCCAAAAATGGTTTGGGACTGAGGTTTTAAAACATTCTAGGGTGTGCTATGGAGGCTATGGGCCACTTATCATGGATTCCTGTTCAAGGGGTGGATAATGATTGATCATACTGATTTTGATGCACCTCGGTTCAAATCTGTGGAATTTTGTGGCGTTACATCTTATTAGCTACATCGCGACGCCCACATGCTCTACCCAAAACTGTCAGTGTTGGAAAGCAAGTTATACCAACATGTCTTCGGTCACTGGACACACTATCATGCTGATCAGGTGACAGGGGTGAGATAGGGACTGTTCAAGGTAAAACTTTACACTTCCTGTTGTAAAAGGGGCGTGGCTTAAGTCATGTCATGATTTGACCATTCAGTCTTGCAGGGGACCAGATGTGGATCAATCACTTAAGGTTTTATGTCTCAGACAGTTTTCTTGTAGGAGCTATTAGCGTTGCCTTTTTCATTGCGAGATGTCAAACTTTCTGGTCTGGCTCCGCCCCTTCAGCATGCCTCGAAATGAACCGTTTAGATAACTTTGTGTCCCCCATACCTTTTGACCAAAATGGCCAAGTTTGAAACCGATTGAGCGAAATCCCTAGGAGAAGTTTGTTCAAATGCGGAGGCCAAAAAGGTGTGAAAATTGGGCCAGCATTCCAAAATGGCCACCTTCCTGTTTATCGTACAACATTGGTGCCAGAGGATTTTCTGTACATCTTGGGGGATTGGACAAACTTACCAAATTTCATGTTTCTACGACAAACTAAGGTTAACGTGGAGGGTATTTCGAAAATTTTTAGGTGGCGCTCTTGAGCCGTTTCTGTTGGGACTTTTGCGATGCCCTTAAAATAAGTAATTTTTCAGCAGTCGTGATGCGTCCGCCAATTTTGGTGACTTTTGGGATATGTTAAGGCCCCCAAAACGCCAATTCATTTGATGGAAAAAATTGCAGCTCGGTCCTGAACAGAGTGATTACAATAGGCCTTTGCAGCACTTCGCTGCTCGGGCCTAATTAAAGCTGCAAGCAGCATTGGAGGCCCTCGCAGCAAGCGCCGCTCCGGCCTTATGGCGACTGTGGCAGCTCCAGCTAGTCCACCCAGTCACCATTGCCAACGCTCTCATGCCAATCCCGCATGCCTTCACCACGGGGAGCATTTCCCGAATGCTCAACATTGCCTTTCATCCATGTCAGTACTTGTCTAGCTTCAGGTCTTACAAGTATAGGCGAAATCCAACCTTCCAGACAGGAGTTACTGACTGCTTCTTGAATCTTCTTTTTAACCTCTTCCAAATCTTTTTGGTTGGCAGCAGTCCAGCTCTAAGTTTTTTTTGTTTCTTTGTCCTTTTTCTTACTCCCTTTTCTCTAGGCAAGCATATAATGGTCTGGCATATTTTTGGTAATTAGGGACACGATCTCTCACATAATTACACAGTCCCAAGATTTTCTGCAAATCGTTTTCAGATTCAGGAGGTTGAATCTGTTCCAACTTTTCTCTGTAACCCTCTGAGAGCCCCAGATGAGCTGTTACTTGAAACCCCAGATACTTTATGCTGGTGAAGATTCTCAGTCATCCTGGACATGATAAATTCAAAAAATGTTCAATACAAAAATAACTGGACTTTATTTGTAACAGAAGATCTTTCGCTCCTCATCCGAGGAGCTTTCTCAATTCAATGAGCAGTAAGTGAGAGATTCAGGTTATAAGGCTGAGTGAGATAAGACACACACACACACACATATGTAGATTTGACAAGTCACACCTCAACACCTTAACAGTAGGGGTTTCTTAAGGTATTTGTTACTCTAATTAACAGATGAGACCCCTCTGTTCCCATCAAGTGTGAAAAACCGGCTGGGAATCTGTCTTAAAGTTGCATTATAGGTTTTTGAAAGTGGAAATCTGAGGCCTCCTCCTCTGTTAAGAGATGGCTTTTCCCTTTTTACATAAATTGCTTCCTTCACCCCCCTCTCAAACCATCTGTGTTCTCGGTCCAAAATGTACACATTTTGGTCCTCAAAAGAATGTCCCTTATCTGTGAGGTGGAGGTGAACAGCTGAATCTTGTCCTGTGGAGCTGGCTCTCCTGTGTTGAGCCACGCGTCTGTGAAGAGGCTGTTTAGTTTCCCCAATGTAGAGGTCTGGACAGTCCTCGCTGCATTGGACAACATACACTACACCACTCTGTTTGTGTATGGGTGTTTTGTCCTTAGGGTGGACCAGCCTCTGTCTGAGAGTCCTGCTGGGTTTGAAACGTACTGGGATGTTGTGTTTGTTGAAAATCCTTCTGAATTTCTCTGATACTCCAGCAACATAAGGGATGACAATGTTTTTCCGTCTGCTGTTCTCCTTTTTCTGTTTATTAGGGTGTTTTGTAGATTTCCTCACTGACTTGACAAAAGCCCAGTTAGGATATCCACATGTTTGGAGAGCTTCTTGAATGTGTTTCTGTTCCTTTTCCTTCCCTTCTGTCTTCATGGGGACACGTTCGGCCCGATGCTGTAAAGTTCTGATGACAGAGAGTTTGTGTTCCAATGGATGGTGGGAGTCAAACAGAAGATACTGGTCTGTGTGGGTTGGTTTTCTGTAAACTTCAATGATAAGGCTGTCCTCTCTTTCCATCTGAACCAAACAGTCCAAAAAAGGCAGCTTGTTGTTGTTTGCATCCTCTCTGGTGAACTTGATGTTGTTATCGACCGAGTTAAAGTGTCTGGTGAACACTTCTATTTCCTTAGCTTGGATTTTGACCCAGGTGTCATCCACATATCGGAACCAATGGCTTGGCATTGTTCCCTCATGGAAGTTTAGGGCTCTCTGTTCCACTTCCTCCATGTAGAGATTGGCAACAATGGGTGACACTGGAGATCCCATGGCACAGCCGTGCTTCTGTCTGTAAAAAACTGTCATTGAACTTGAAATAAGTGGTGGAGAGGCAGAGATCCAACAGGGTGCAGATCTGGTCCAGGGTGAAGTTGGTCCTGTTGATTATTCCTTGTCTTGTAGAAGTTGTTTTCTGACGGTTTCTACTGCTTCAGAGATGGGTATGCAAGTGAAAAGAGAAGTCACATCATATGATACAAGGGTTTATCCTGGGGTTAGTTTCAAATGTTGAACTTTGTCAGCAAAATCAATGGAGTTCTTTATGTGATGAGGTGTATTTCCAACAAGAGGAGCTAAAATACCAGCCAGATGTTTAGCAATATTGTATGTCACTGAGTTCATGCTGCTGACGATGGGTCTGAGTGGTGTTCCTTCTTTGTGTATTTTAAGAAGTCCATAAAGACAGGGAGTGGCCTCCCCTGGGTACAATCTATAATACAACGATCGATTGATTGTTTTATCCTTTTCAAGTTTTTGCAGGTAATCTGTGACTTTCTTTTTATAGGTGCTGGTTGGGTCCCTCTTCAGGTCTCGTCTTCTGTTACAAATAAAGTCCAGTTGTTTTTGTATTGAATGTTTTTTTAACCCAGATAGTTTACTTGGAACTGCCCAAATTGACACTTCTTCAAGTTCAGTTTCAGCCCTGCTTCTTTGACTCTCTGCACCACTTTTGTCAGTTTCTCTAAATGTTCTTCTTCTGTGTCATCTGTCATAAACACATAATCGATGTAAATTGTGGTGCCTAGGTCTTTAAGTACATCCATCACGGCTGACTGAAACACATTTGGAGAGTTTTTGTGTCCCTGAGTTTTTGTACTGCTGCCAGACATAGCATTTTACTTTATGAGTATAAGCTGTTTCACCTTGTGATTGTTTAGCTAGCCTAAGGGAGAAGAATTTGTTTGCCAAGTCAATGCAGGATTTGTACTTTTTTACTGGCAATGTTTTTAAGGTTCCTTGTGGGTTGATCAGGCTTGCTCGGTTGACCACTGTTCATTGATTGAGGGCTTTGAAATTGATCCCTGGTCTCCAGCCCCCTCTAGCTGACTCTGGTTTCTTTACTGCTTGAATGGGGCTGTTAGTGATATGATTAACTTCTTCTCTGATAATTTCTAGAGCACTTAATTTTTTTTGTTCATTTCCTCCACTGCTCCAGGGTTCAGGGGATATTGTCGTACAGGTGGGTGTACTCCTCCCTTGATGAGATGCACAAATTTAGGACCGAGGTCCCCACAGTCATTCTTGAACCGAGCCACTGAGGCCGATTCAGTAATCTGCTTCAACTTCTCTTTCCCAGCCAGGGAGAAGTCGTTCTCATCTAATTTTTGTTCTATCACTTCTGGGATGTTTACAGGCTTATACCAGTCTTCAACTACATGTTTTTCATGAGTAGGCCCTATTCTTACCAACTTGACTTGATGACTCCATATGTCTATTTAGAGCACTGCAATCTTTCTTTGGCATACTCAAATTGTTTAAATCTCTTGTTGTGATGAGATTGTAGGGTCATTTTACCCATACTATTCCTTGCTATATTCCAAAAGGCATTTTGCCCACGGTCCCATTAGCCAACTGAATCGTGAGGTGTCCCTTTGTCTTTAGGTTTTTGCAGGTCATAGACACCTCTGCCCTGATGTCTATCAGGTAGGGCTCTCCATCCACTTTAGTGTAGATCTCCTCCCCATCCAAATAGGCATTTTCCAGGGTGACCCGCAGCCTTTCAGCCATCATTTTGCTGGCCCTCCACTTCCTTTCAAGCAGGATTCACAGAGGGTTTTCTTTTCTTCAGGTGTGAGTTTGGCATATTCTTCAGGGGGCATAAATTTGCCCCACTTCTGAGGGGTTGAGGTTGATGCAGGAGTCTGAAATTTCTTAGGTTGTTGGTCTCTGCACTGTGGTTCTAATGGTCTTGGGGGTTGTTCTTTGTATTGTGGCTGCGCTGGAGCCTTGAGAGCTGCCTTTGTTGGGGTTTTTAAATTACTTTCTTTTTTCCTGCGCTCTTCCCAGAACTGCTGTTCTAAATCATATGATTTTACTGCTTGATCTAACTGGGGAACTGCGGTTTCATGTAGGGGCATCTTAGCAAAATTGATTTCCCCTCTTCTCCCTTGAGTTACTATTCTTAACGCCTTCACATACCTAGTGGGTGGGATCACCTGTTTGAGCTGATACCAGACAGGTGTAAGGCATTGGCCTTGGTCCATGTGCAGCTTGGCCCGTTGTATCTGAGAGTCAATTAAATTCAGTTTATTTATATAGCGCCAAATCACAACAAAGTTGTCTCAGGGCACTTTACAGGAACATTCACATACCTAAAAGCCAATTAGTAAAGTTCTCTATCTAAGGAATCCAGCAGACAAGTTGAATCTTGGCTTCGTTGCAGTCTCCCATCCTGAGCAAGCACAGTGGCAACAGTGGAAATGAAAAACTCCCTTTTAAAAGGAAGAAACCTCCAGCAGAACCAGGCTCAGGACAAGCGGTCAAATGCTTTGACCGGCTGGTTTGAGAGGACAGGAAGGAAAGACAGACAAACAGAGAATGGTAGGTCCAGATAAAGGTCCAGGTGTATCTGAAAGACAAAAAAAAACATGTTAAGGATGGAAAATATAATTACAAATACAAAACAGGTTGAACAGAGTAAATAAAGACAGTAGCAGAGTGAAAATTTTGGTCAGTTTGTCCTCCAGCAGTCAAAGCCTATAGCAGCATAACTAAGGGACAGCTCAGGAAACCCAAGCCAACCCTAACTATAGGATTTAGCAAAAAGGAAAGCCTTAAGCCTAATTTTAAAACTGGATAATGTGTCAGCCTCACGGACAGAGATTGGAAGTTGGTTCCACAAGAAAGGAGCCTGATAACTGAAAGATCTGCCTCCCATTCTGTTTTTGTAAATTCTAGGAACCACAAGTAAACCTGCAGTCTGAGATCCAAGTGCTCTGTTAGGAAAATATGGAACAATAAGATCTGTAATATAAGATGGAGCCAGGTTGTTGAGAGCTTTGTAGGTTAGAAGTAAGCTTTTGAATCCTATTCTGGATTTGACAGGGAGCCAATGGAGAGAAACTAAAACTGGAGAAATATGATCTCTCCTACTTACTCTAGTTAAGACTCTGGCAGCAGCATTTTGGATCAACTGAAGACGTTTTAAAGAAGTATTTGGACATCCAGATAATAAACCACTGCAATAGTCCAGTCTAGATGTGACAAATGCATGGACCAGTTTTTCTGCATCATTTTTAGATAAGATGTTTCTAATTTTAGTGATATTACACAGGTGGAAGAAGGCAGTTCTAGTAACGTTTTTAATGTGGGGGATAAAAGACATGTCCTGATCAGAAATAACACCAAGATTTTTAACATTAGAGCTGGAGGACAGATTAATGCCATCTAAGGAGGGAGAAAGACTGAAAAGTTCATTCCTAAGGTGCTCAGGTCCAAAAACCAAAACCTCAGTATTGTCTGTGTTCAATAGGAGAAAATTAAGGGTCATCCAGGTTTTTATGTCTTTAAGACATACTTGTAGTCTAAGTAGCTGATTGGATTCAGCCATTCATAGTGGCTCTGAGCCAATTCCCCCTTGCCTACTGGGTTAGTGGTGACATGAGCCAGCCACAGGTTTTTAGTTGCGTCACAGTCAGTAGAGTTAACAACCATGGGCCACATGTCTTTGATGTAGTCTTCATTACTCTGTTCTGGTCTTTTCTCTCTTACCAAGGTTTTCAATTTTATGTACTCACGATAACTGTCAGCATCCGAGCTGGGGGCTTGGTATTGATTTGCCTGTTTAGGCTCAGGGACCGCAGTTTCCCCTAGATAACTTCCATAGCGGGGCGCTCATTTCGTCCGTGATTTTTGTCTGTTGGGAGGTGGGGGGGTGGGGGCTGGAATGGAAACTCGATTCGTCCTAAGCTGCGCAGCGCGCTGTTTAAACTAGGGATGCACCGATCCACTTTTTTTACTTCCGATCCAATCCTGATACCTAAATCTAAATATCGTCCGATACCGATCCAGTTCCGATATCATGATCATCATTGATTTTATATGAGGCTGTAATAATCTCCTCTCAAGTACAATTTGTACAAATATAAGCATGCATGTCCAAAAAGGCAACTTTAGGTAAGTTTATTAATGTTGGATAAGTTTTAAAGTTAGAATTAAATTCTGCTAACACAAAACATGTTACTTTTTATTCCTAGTTTTAAAGTGGCTATTAAAGTGATTAATTTAAGTGATTGTTTAAAGTTATTTTATATTTTTTTAAATAAGGGGCAGATATAAGAATTATTTTTCTTCTTTCTGCACTCTTTTCATTCAATGTTTTCTTTTTGATGATTTTTTTTTATTTTGTTTCTTTTAAATGAATAAAAAAATTAATTAAATAAAATAAAATGTTAAATGGCTTCAAACACCTGGCATAAACCAACAGACATGTTCCTGTTTTTAGTATTTTACATCACTTTATAATGTAGCTGTTTTTGTTTTTAATATAATTTTCAAATCATATGTTTTTTATGATTTTCTACTGTTGTACTGATAAATATCTCCTGGAGGGTAAACTATATCTTGGCTGCAAGTATCAAGCTGTGAAATCTTTCGTTTTCTACAATTGATAGTGGTTGGTCATGAATCATGATGAAGTTTAGCAACTCCTCTGTAAACATTTGAGCACCGTGGCTTCAGCGATGTCTTCTTTTTGTTCAATCCAAAGCAGGCAGCCTGATTTGAGGCAGCCGAGCTCAAGTCTGTTCCTCCTCTGAGACGGGCAGATCGAGCTGGGCAGATTGGACGCAGCTGGCCGGGGTCGAGTCGCCTGTTGTGGGTTGAGCAAAGAGCAGCGCCCCCCTGAATCCACGGAGCTCGAATGTCCATCATGAAACTAACTTTACCGTGGTTTAATGTGGCGCTATGGCTCTGCAGACAATGCACAATGCTGTATTGTTTTGTGGTGTTTCTAGTGTAAAATACTTCCACACAGCGGACATGTTTAGAGGAAAAGTTTGTTAGCTGTTAGCCACAGTGCTGCTAACTCAGTCCTCACGTTGTAGCTGGCTGCAAACTATGAAATGGATTTCCTGAATGTGAGGTAGGTCTTATTACTCTGGGTTCATGAGACACGCCGCCGTTCAGGAAATCCATTCCATAGTTTGAAGCCAACATGCATCATGGATCGGAAATATCGGCAGGTGGATCGGAAAAATCCGATACGTAAATTATGCTGGTATCGGAGGCTGATACTGATACTGGATCGGATCAGCCCCATCCCTAGTTTAAACAAGCAGTTTTGGGGGACACAGCGACAGCCACTTTCTGTCTGAACCGACAGTTTTGGGGTTTTTTTGCGGGGGGGGGGGGGGGTCAGTGCGGGGGAGAGCCAGACGCACGTCTGAGCCGTGCGCTGTTTGTACCGACAGTTTTCGAGTGGTGGTGGTGCGTTCAGCTTGAGTGTTCAGCATGAAGGAAGAGGCTGCCTTTAGCTTTTTAGCTAGTGCACCTGCATTGCGAGCTGCTAGTTTAGCGTTACGTCAGTGCAGACAGGTGGGTGGGGGTGAGGTTCGGTAGATTGGGCGCTCGGTTCTGTTGACGGGGCGGGGCGCCCCACTTGTATAATGGTAGGGGAAACACTGGACCGACTGATGTGCATAGAACGACTGTTGTGTTTCAATCAAGAACTGTTCTTTGTCCTCATCGGCCGATATCTCATCTTTGAGATTTTTTTCCATTTCTTGTGCATATTTGTAAGCAGTTTTATTCATTCTTCTCAACACCACATCGTGTGCTATTCCCAAATAAGCTGATCTAAATTTAGTGATCATAGGCTGGCAAGCTGCCAAGGTTAGAAAGGAGGTCATCATTAAAATGTTAGCTCATTCCCCTAAGGTGGCTTTAACAGTCAGTTTTACTGTTTCTTCTAACTTGTCTGCCCACACTGATGGGATGTCATAGTTATTTTGACCCGCTTCATGTATATACGTCCGACACCCGTCGCTTGCCTGTACAGGTCCCCAAGTCAGATCCCTAGCCACTCGTTCTGAAACTTTGTATACATCGAATACTTCCACTGTCTTCTTTGGCCCTTTCCTTTGCCCCATTCTCAGTGGCTTAAAGATGACACCTGACTGGCCGGCCACGGATTCCAATGTGGCACTGCCCTCATCCTCCGTGTCTTCCCTGTCTTGGTCGACATTTTTTTCTCCTTCAGAGACTTCACTGTCACTCCATTCGATGTCTCCGTTTAACGGTTCCATTTTTGCTGATATTTTCCACGATCCCTCCTGTTGTTGTCCTTGACTACTTTTTCCTTTCTTTGTGGTAGAATCATCTAAGCATTTTCCTGAGGGTGAGGTTAAAAAGGACTTCTGTTTTTGGGATTCATCCCATAAGGGATTTCCTTCCTTCTTTGCTTAATGTGATGTTGACGGTTTCTCTCCATCCTCCTTTTCCCATTTAGGGGCATTTTTGGGCTGTTTCTATTCTGTCCCTGCCATTGCAGCCAAAAGCCTAGTTTCTCTGTCTTCGTATAGTTTTGTCGTGGTCACAATAACTAATTCCTTTAATGCAGCTTCGGGGGGCATTGATGCTACTAGATATGTTGCCGTATAACAGCTACACTTTCGGCTGCCTCCCATTGTAAATTGTGTGATCTCAGTCCATCCACATACATACATCTGCTCACAGACTCATGTTCATGTTTGTGCTGATGTTCAATGTTTTATGTTATGAGTGCTTAGTGTATATTTAGTTGATGTTTTTCTTAGTTCATATCTTAGATGTTATTAATGTTTTATTGTTGGATGTAACTGGGACCCCGTGTACATAATTTCGCTCCACCACATGTACCACATGAGGTGCGAATGACAATAAAGAAACTCTGACTCTGACTGACTCTGATACATCACTACTCATCTGAAATCATGGGCTATGGCGTGGTTTATCCCTTTCATAAGGGCATTTAACATTTCTTTCATATACCCCTCTAAGCTTTCCGCTTCCTTATAGCTTCTAATTGGGGGATGTATTATAGCATGATATGGGAGGTTTGCCTCTGGGGTTAGGCTTATCTTTGGCCCTACCTTCTCTATTTCTGCTTTTAGCTGTCTTATGTCATACTGGTGTCCAGGTCCAGCCAGTTTCTTTAGTGCTTTTCTAAAGGTAGAGTTGTGGATCTTGTACGTGTGATTAGTGAATATCAGCAACCCGTCTGCTTCTAGAGCCCAGGGACTCCCAATCAGCTGTTACACTCGGGTTCCATTTAGGAACTTTATGACCTGGGCATCTTCAGGCCTCGGCTTAAGTGGCTTTTGTGTCTCACTCTGTCCTGAACTAATTTCAGGTGCTGGCTCTGTATGTTTTTCTTTAGCTCTGCTTTTCACATAGATTTTTTCAGGTCCTCCTTTTGGCTCTTCAACAAGGTTCTCTTTGTGGCTTGTCTTATCTTTAGGTCTTTCAACTAGCATTTGCACTTTTGATATCTGCAGTTGTCCTGCGCTCAGGTTCTCATCCTTTGCCTTTAGAATTCTCATTTTATCCACCAGCCTTTGAATGAACGTCTCCATTTGTTGTTCTGTCTCAGACTCTTTCGATTTATCATCTGACTCTGATTCATCGTCTGATTTTGGTTTATTTTTTATTTTTGTTCATACTCTTCCCTCGTCGGGTTTCCTATCCTACTTGGTCCTGTTACTTGGTTCCAGTCGGAGGGACCTATGCGTGATACGGGGGGAAATTTTTGTTTGCTCTGTTGGTCATTGTATGGATCGTCCTCTTTTGTTTCCAGTTCCATATTGGTCGACCGTTTGTCTCCCTCAGTGTCTTCCCCAGAGTCTTCATTAGCATCCTCATACAGGCTCTGTTGACTGTGTCCACTCTTTAAACTTTTATTCCCTTCTCTATAAGCCCACATTCTTTTCAACTCTTCATTATACTCTTTGTACCTTGCAGTTGTGGTTGCTTTGGGGTTAACTAGGACCCGTTCCAGCCCAGTTGCCTTGGATATCATTTGTAGTATGTCAGGGCAGCTTTGCTGTGGACACACTACTAATTAATTATTCTTAAAGCTAGTTCAAGCACAAAGAATATTAATTGTTTAATTACAATGGATTCTTTTCTTTTTCGAGTTAAATTTCTGTTATGTGACCCAGATAACTTGTGAGTGGAGTGTATAATCCATAACATGAGACGCCATTTTATCTTTGACCCATCAGAATAAATTTGGTCATTTATTTAACAGAATCAAAATTTAACATCAAAACATGTACACATTGATTTGCTGATCTGTTTCTGATTAATAAACTTGGCAAGCTTTACTAACAAGACAACAGAACATTACTGATTGAGACTGATTCATCTCTGAAGGCATCTAGCTGGATTTACTGGCAAATAGAGAGTTTAAGAGAGGAGGGATAGATTTAAGGAGGAAGTTTTAGATGGATGAAAGTTATGTGTTGAACCAGCACATGGCACCCTTCCTCCGACATCTAGCTCAGCCCTCCGGTACACTTCAGGGCATCAATGGCTTGTTACCTGAGATGGTGGATACCTCGACTCCGGAACAGAAGTCCATTGGTACGCCGTTTTTTCAGCGTCTCCGGTTAGAGTAGCTGGGGGTCATCAGAAATCGTGATGAAGTACTCGGTTCAACCGAATAAGCTTCCTTAGGAGTTGAGCTTTTAGTGCTCGGGTTGAGTCACAGCCGAGGCAGGCTGTGACAAGGCTGGACTGGAGAGACCTTTGGCACATGGTCAAATCCATCCGCTACTTAGTTGAGTCTCATCTCCGACTGAAAGTTCCAGCAAGACTGCAAGACTAAGACTCGTGAAGACTTAGACTTAAAACTGAGTTCCAGGACTTAAGACTGAATAGTTCTAAGAAGTGTTGCCTTTTAAAGGGGTATCCACTTCCTGTTACGTGGTACTTCCTGATTGGTTGAAACAACCAGCAGGGGTGTGGTTCTAGTGATGCTAGAGGGTCACTAGAAGTCAAGAGACAGTAGGAATGTTTAAGAACGGTTAGTACAGACGGAGAAATATTTTTAAGAAATGAGAGGAAGCAGGTGCAACAGTTCTTATTTACTGTCTGCGAGTTTTAAAAACAAGACACTTCGTTCTAATAACTCGTCTCTGACTTTTGACTGACATCAGGTCCACTACCCTCATTCAGACAGAAGACTAAATGCACACTTACTTCGTAAATAGACATTTAACTGTCATAGCTCTGCTCTCTGTCAGCTCCTCTGTCATGCTGCACACTCAGTAATCACTCAACTCATGTCACCTGTCACCGCTCATTATCCCACAGCTCCACCACCTGGTCCAGTCAATACTTAAGCTCACTCATTCCTCTCAGTCTGGGCCAGATTCTCTATCCTGTCTCATCAGCAGTAGACCTTCCAGCATTCCATTGATTGACTCATCACGTTCATGACCCTTGCCTTGACCACGACCACGCTTTTGCCTCAGCCCTCGTCTGCTTTTGCTCATCTGATCAGGTACCGACTCATGCTATTGTTTTTTGACTCTCTTTTTGGATCACGTACTGGATACTTCTGCTGAACAACTGACTTCACGGTATGAACTCTGCCTTTCCCTTCTGACTGTTTTATGGATCACGGATTAAAGGTCAAGCTCATTTTGTATCACGGACTTATCCTTACCCCTGAATCTGATTCCCACAGATTCATTTCCCCAATTAGTCTTTTTCCCCCTGCATCTACTAACCTTTATCTTTTAATTGCAAGCCTGTTGGACTCCGTTCCAGTGGACCTTAACATCAGTCTACTTCTACTGGCAGCCCGCCACTACAACACTACCCAATCAGAAGATCGGAACCAGCCCAGAACAGGACCAACTCCAGAGTTTACTTTAGTTCACAATAAATCTTTTAACCCTCTCAGTGGTTGTTGTTGTTGTTTGCGATCCGGCCTCTGGTTCATGACATTTAACTGTATTATCAAAGTCTAATGAGGTTTAAAAATCATTAATACTGTTTCACAGTTGATTTAAATGAGTGGTTCACTTCAACATTTAGAAATGGTATGAACTAAACACACTTTTGATTATCAAGATATCTTAAAATAGTACTGATAATGTAAAAAGAAGAGTGTCCTTTCAATTTATTAATTCAGGATACAATTAAATAGTCTCTTGATGAGATAATTTGTATTTCTGGATTCAAATCAATGAAATAACAGTTCCTGTCCCCGGAAGGTCCTCAGAGACAGATTGTTGTCGGAGGTCTAGTTCACTACACATTTTTACTAAGGGATCATATTCGGCTGATGGACAGATTACCATAGATAAGGTCCTATCGTTCCATGCCTCAAGCCTCTACACCCACCATTCCAACCATTTTTTAACTCCTCCTTTTGTATTTACGTTGGTTGGATTTCGTATAACCACCATCCGACGACCCTGCCTCTCTTTGGTACAGTAGAAGATTGCCTTTGTCTGTAAATAATCAGCCAGGGTCGGCTGCAAAATATCTTCCTCTACTCTTAGATTGCTTCTTTTGAATCTTTCTTGCACTGACGGGTCCCAGTTTCTGAACCCCTTACCATACAACAGGATATCTACCAGAGCTCCTTCGGATTCTTGTTTCTCAGAATCGTTTAGTTGGCCTTGCAGAACTTTCGGTTCTGCCTCTTCCAGCTCAGCAGCCATTCTTTTTGTTTTTGTCATTTCGAGTGTCTGTTTCACAATGCCTCCTGGCTACGTTCACCAGTTCAGGGATGATCATAGACTATCACTACTAATTTACTGCCTGGATTATGGTCAGTAATCCTCAGTAAGCCCCTTACCCCTTCCACTACCCTAGTGGTTACTATAGGGTACGTGGCTGAGGGCTTTAACCAGCCACTAACAACACTTTTTGGTACTTTAGGTTACTCTGTATTGATGCTCGGTCTGATTTTCCAGATGCACGTCCCCTTTTTGATGTTTGGTCACAGTTTTCTTATGCACGTCTCTTCTTCGACGCTCGGTCAGTCTGTCCTGATGCACGTCTTTTTTTCTGAGGGTCTCTTTTCCAAAGAATGCCCCACGTTGGGCAACAACTTGATCTATCCAGTGGATTTACCACCTGAGTTATGGCTAAACCCCACTGCAGCCTCTCCTCTAAGGGACATAATGAACTAACCTACGCTTGAATATTACCCAGAGATACTACTGGTCAGTTCTTCTTAGGCTGTGTTGATTCAGTTTATTTATATAGCGCCAAATCACAACAAAGTTGTCTCAGGGCACTTTACAGGAACCTTCACACACATAAAAGCCAATTAGTAAAGTTTTCTATCTAAGGAGGCCAGCAGATAAGTTGAATCTTGGCTTTGTTGCAGTCTCCCATCCTGAGCAAGCACAGTGACAATAGTGGAAAGGATAAACTCCCTTTTAAAAGGAAGAAACCTCCAGCAGAACCAGGCTCAGGACAAGCAGCCATCTGCTTTGACCGGCTGGTTGAGAGGACAGGAAGGAGAGACAGACGAACATAGAATGGAAGGTCCAGGTATAGATCCAGGTGTACCTCAAAGACAAAACCCCCCAAAAACAAACAAACACATGTTAAGGATAGAAACAATAATTACAAATACAAAACAGGTTGAGCAGAGTAAGTAAAGACAGCAGCAGAGTGAAAATTGTGGTCAGTTTGTCCTCCAGCAGTCTAAGCCTATAGCAGCATAACTAAGGGACAGCTCAGGAAACCCAAGCCAACCCCAACTATAGGATTTAGCAAAAAGGAAAGTCTTAAGCCTAGTTTTAAAATGGGATAATGTGTCAGCCTCACGGACAGAGATTGGAAGTTGGTTCCACAAGAGAGGAGCCTGATAATTGAAAGATCTGCCTCCCATTTTGTTTTTGTAAATTCTAGGAACCACAAGTAAACCTGCAGTCTGAGAGCGAAGTGCTCTGTTAGAAAAATATGGAAGGTGACTCACCCAGATTTCTTAACAACCTCCATCTGTGAGCCACACCCTTATTTCACCCCTTGACTCACCCAACATAGCAGCCGGGGTTGGATCGTCATCCACAGGGAAACACATTCACGGACGCCCACCTTCGTTGTAGAATGACTATTCTTACTTATCTGGTTCTTTTCAGAATCTAGGGATAAGATTCTAGGATGTTGTTTAAATATTCACAGCTGAGAAAACACTTAAAAACATCCATCTTCATTTATAATATTGAACCAAGCTTCTTAAATCCATGAGCCCAAAGTGGTGAAATGATAGTCCAGAATTTTACATTTTATGCTTTGCTTTAATTAATGATTGGCAGGGGAACTGCGTTAATTGCACAGTCCAAAAATGATTACATTTGATTATTTACTAAAATCAGTAATAAAGAGTCCACACATTGCTTGAGGGAGGATCCTGTTGGTTGATTTTGATGACCAAAGAACTGGAAGTCCTCTAAAGTGGTGGTTTCCTTGCTCCGATGAACTGAGTTGGGGAGTTATGAGTCCTCGAGACTTTTGTGAGTCATTGAGGGGAAAGCCTTCCCTTCCTTTTGAGGACAGCCACGCCCGAGAGCTCTAGAGCGTGCTAAACTCCCAAGAACTCCTAAAACTCTTCAATCAACTTACAAGAAATATCTCTAAATGGTTGTGATCAATTTTATCAGCACACATGTTGTTGGATGGCTTTCATGAACCAATATAACGACCAAGATGGCGGCGTGTGAACAACGTGAGGCTCAGCGTCTCTCCAGAACATGCTATTTGGTGTTTTTCTACCTACTTTTGACCAGACTATTCATCCAGAATTGCTCGGCGTTGCTGTTCTACAGCAAACAGGAGCTTCTGGACATCTGGACTCAAAACTCCGATAGTTTTGTTGCCGATCTCTGACTCATCCCAGAGATCTCCAGAACACCAGAGGCTGCTTACTCTTCCAGGCCGGGCGGAAGTACACGCAGACGGTGCCGAGAACGTAAACAAAGGCAGGGTAAGCGCGGAGGACTATGGGCTAAGCTAAAACTTACACCACACCCGCTGCCCTTACCCAGCATTTTTCTTGCCAATGTCCGTTCTCTGGCAAACAAAATGGATGAAATACGGCTCTCCATCACCAGCAACAGGCGTATTATAGACTCAAACGTCATGATTTTCACTGAAACATGGTTAAATAACAGCTGCCCGGACAATGCTATTGAGTTAGCAGGACACCACACACACCGAGCCGACAGGATAACTGATGACTCCGGCAAGACCAGAGGTGGAGGTTTGTGCATTTATATTAACAAAGCTTGGTGCACAGACTCTGCTACTACCGAGAGACAATGCTCACCTAATGTAGAGTTTATAATGGTCAAATGCAGACCTTATTACCTCCCCAGAGAACTCACTTCCATCCTACTCACTACAGTGTATATCCCCTCGGATGCTAATGCTAAGCTGGCTATGAAAGAACTTTATGCAGCCATTAGCAAACACCAGACCAAACACCCTGAAGCTGCTTTTATTGTTGCTGGTGACTTTAATCACTCCAACTTGAAGACAGTCCTCCCCAGATTCCACCAACACGTCTCCTGCCACACCAGAGGGAACAAGACTTTGGACCATGTTTACTCCAACCTGGCTGGAGCATACAAAGCAACACCCTTCCCCCACATTGGACAATCGGACCATCTCTCCCTTTTCCTCACACCTTGGTACTCACCACTCATCCAACGTGTGAAACCCACTGTGAGGACAATAAAAGTGTGGCCAAAGGGGACAGACACTGTGCTCCAGGACCAGTTCAAAAACACTGATTAGCATATGTTCACTCACACAGACTTGGAACAGTACGCTTCATCTGTGCTAGACCACATCTCCACCACTATAGACAATGTCACCACCCAGAAACGGATCACCACGTACCCCAACCAGAAGCCTTGGATGAATCGGGATGTACGTCTACTGCTGAAAGCCCACAACGTTGCCTTCAGGTCAGAGGATACACAGGCCTACAGTACAGCCAGGGCTGAGCTGAAGAGTAGCATCAAAAAGGACAAACACCACTACAAGGGGAGGATAGAAGAACACTTCTCCAACTCCAACCCCTGACGTATGTGGCAAGGACTCCAGATCATTACAGATTACAGGGCCATCAACCCCTCCCCCGTCCCCTCTGATGTCTCCGTCCTCAATGAGCTCAACAATTTCTATGCTCGTTTTGAGAGAGGGAACCCAACAACTACAACTAAGGCATATGTGTGTCCAGACCACCAACCACTGACTCTTTTCCCCACCGATGTAGGAGCAGCGCTGAGCAGGATTAAAGTTCACAAGGCTGCGAGTCCTGATGGCATCCCTGGACGTGTTCTTAGAGGGTGTTCTGGGGAGCTGGCAGGAGTACTGACGGACATATTCAACTAGTCCTTGGTCCATGCTGTGGTACCGACCTGCTTCAAAACCACCTCCATTGTCCCGATACCCAAAAACTTCAAACCATCAAGACTCAACGACTACCGTCCGGTAGCACTCTCCTCCATCATCACAAAGTGTTTTGAGCAGCTAGACCTAATACACCTCAGATCCTGTCTCCCCCTCACCCTGGACCCCCACCAATTTGCATACCACCAGAACAGGAGCATAGAGGATGCAGTCTCCATAGCGCTGCATTCTTTTCTCTCACACTTGGACAACAAAAACACCTATGCCCAGATACTGTTCATAGATTATAGTTCAGCATTCAACACAGTCATCCCGTCAAAACTCATCACAAAACTCACAGACTTGGGCATTAGTTCCCTCATGGGCAACTGGTTATTGGACTTTCTGACCAACCAACCCCAACATGTCCAGCTGGATAACCACTGCTCATTTACCATCACTATTAACACCGGTTTACCACAAGGCTATGTGATGAGTCCCTTCCTCTACTCCCTCTTCACCCATGACTGCAAACCTGTTGATGGTTCCAATACCGTCATTAAGTTTGAAGATGACACCACGGTGATCGGCCTCATCAAAGACAACAATGAGACTGCTTATAGGGAGGAGGTGGTTCGTCTGGCTGAGTGGTGTGACATCAACAACCTGCTGCTCAACACTGAGAAGACTAAGGAGCTCATTGTGGACTTCAGGAGGAACGCTGGCCCACATCCACCCATCTACATCAAGGGGACGGTGGTTGAGCGTGTGAACAGCTTCAAGTTCCTGGTTGTCCACAACTCCGAGGCTCTCACCTGGACGACCGGCTGTTTCAAGATGGTCAAGAATTCTCACCAGTGCCTTTTCTTTCTGAGGACTCTGAGGAAGAACCACCTGTCCTCAGACATCCTGGTGAACTTTCACCACTGCACCATTGAGAGCATCCTGATCAACTGTATCACAGTCTGGTCCGGGAGCTGCTCTGCCTCACACTGGAAAGCGCTGCAGAGGGTGGTGAAAGCTGCCCAACACAACATCACCAGAGCACCACTTCCTGGCATAGAGGACATCTACAGGAAGCAGTGTCTGAAAAGGGCTGGGAAAATCATAAAAGACTCCAGCACACAGACTCTTCACCCTCTGGCCCTCTGGGAGGCGCTACAGGAGCCTCTGGACTAAAACCACCAGGTACCGGAACAGCTTCTTCCCCACAGCTGTCAGACTCCTGAACTCTGCCTCCTGACATCTGAACAACAACATTCTGTGTTCTCATACACACAACAACAACAACACATGAACTGTAACACCACCACCTGCACTTTCATCCGTTAGCCCACTACTATACAAACTGTACACATAATCTACTATCTACTGTTCATAAGTACTCACATACTTATATTTTTTTCTTTTATATAG
>NC_056500.1:53254327-53261149 GCF_014905685.2 Nematolebias whitei | reverse complement strand
ATTTCTTTTATATAGTTTATACCCCTTCAAATTTATAACCTGTTCATAGTCTGTACACTCACAACCTGTATGCATTTATATATATATATATATATATATTTTTCTTTTATATAGTTTATACCCCTTCATATTTTTAACCTGTTCATAGTCTGTACACTCACAACCTGTATGCATTTATACTTATAGTATATTCAAAGCAACTTAATGTATATTTATATATATATATATACCAATTTCTTATTTTTGCTAAGCACTTCTGGATAGATGCAAACTGCATTTCGTTGCTTTATACTTCTGACATGTGCAATGACAATAAAGTTGAATTCTATTCTATTCTATTCTATTCTATTCTATTCTACTCTATTCCATGAACCAAGGACCAAGGATGTTGATAGTATTAATCTGATTTCCTTATTTGTTGGTAAAATTGTTGCTATTATTTCATATAAAATTGATAAAGAAAGCTAAATGCTAAATCCATCCATCCTGAGTCAAAAACCGAAGCTCTCAATTTACCGATCGATCTACGTTCCTACCCTCATCTATGGTCATGAGCTTTGGGTTGTGACCGAAAGAATGAGATCTCAGATACAAGCAGCCGAAATGAGTTTTCTCCGCAGGGTGTCTGGGCTCTCCCTTAGAGATAGGGTGAGAAGCTCGATCATCCGGGAGGGACTCAGAGTAGAGCCGCTGCTTCTCCACGTCGAGAGGAGCCAGTTGAGATGGCTCAGGCATCTGTTTAGGCCTCCCTACTTAGGCTGCTACCCCTGCAACCCAACCCCAAATAAACGGAAGAAAATGGATGGAATGAATGGTTTGTGGTACACCTCAGTTTGCAAATGTCCTCTATCAGAAACTTAGACCTCACAGTCCAAGAAAGCCAGCCTGCCATTTTTTACATCTTCTCATGTGAACTTGATATTTTTATCTACAGAGTTGATGTTATCAGTGAAATGTTGGACTTCCTGAGGTTTAATTTTAACCCAGGTGTCATCAACATACCTGAACCAATGACTTGGTGGTGTCCCTGAAAAGGACATCAATGCTCTCTTTTCTACCTCCTTTATGTACAGGTTGGCCACAATAGGAAAAACTGGACACCCCATAGCACACCCAACTTTCTGCCTATAATATTGGCCCCCATATGTGAAGTAGGTTGACTGCAGGCACAGTTTCAAGAGTTGACACAGTTTCTCTGTGGAAAGCGTGGTCCTGCTGCTCAGCATGGTGTCTGATTTTAATCTTAAACTGACCACCTCCACTGTATCATCAACAGGAATGCACGTAAAGAGTGATGTGACATCAAAAGAGACCATTGTTTCATCAGTCTCCATGATGACATCCCTCACCTTATCAACAAAATCCATGGTGTTTTTTATGTGGTGTTCTGAGCTGCCAACTAAAGGGATGAGTACAGACGCCAGATATTTGGAAACATTGTAAGTGACAGAGTTAATCATGCTGGCAATTGGTCTTAAAGGTACACCTTGTTTGTGGATTTTAGGTAAACCATACAGACTAGGTGTGGCCTCCCCTGGGTACAGTCTGTGGTACAGAATAATGTCAATAGCCTTGTCTTACTCCAAAATTTTCAGGCAATCTATCAACTTCTTCTTGTAGCTGCGTTCATAAGTGGTTAAGTCACTAAGGAGTGCCATAACTGTCTCATGATAGTTTTTCTTGTTCAAAATCACTGTGCACCTTCATTTGTCTGCTGGGAGAATGATGATGTTTTTGTCCTTGCTAAGAGTGGTGAGTGCATCCCTCTCCTCTCTACTGATGTTAGAAGGTGGTGGTTTGGCATTGCTGAGGCAAGCTGAAACTTTGATTCTGAGCTGTTCTGCCTCACACTTTAATTTTGTTGTTGCGGATGGCTGACTCAGTAGCTGTGATCATCTCCACCAGAGGAATTCTACTTGGTGCAACCGCAAAGTTCAGTCCCCTGGCAAGAATCTCTGTCTCCGGCTGGGTGAGCTGTCTGTCAGATAAATTCTTCACCCACTTTTCTGTCTCCCTGGCATGTAATTGACTACTGGAGTGTTGTCATCCACTGAATGTGTTGTTA
Organism: Nematolebias whitei; assembly: GCF_014905685.2. Classification (NCBI taxonomy): domain Eukaryota; kingdom Metazoa; phylum Chordata; class Actinopteri; order Cyprinodontiformes; family Rivulidae; genus Nematolebias; species Nematolebias whitei. The sequence goes on along the minus strand of NC_056500.1, from coordinate 53,259,084 downwards.
TTAGAATTGTGATGGTGTTGACGAGTTATCAGTAAGTTAAACTTGTTTTGTTGTCGAGTTTTGGACTTGACATGCTATGTTAAGCGTGCCTGATCTGTACAGTCCATCTTTTGCTGAAGTGTGGTCTGATCTAGGCATGTTGTTAGCTGTTGTTTAATGTGCTCTTCTTTGGCCTCCAAAACCTCAATAGTAAAATTGGTCTGTCTCACCCGTTCCTTTAGCAGCTGGGTCTGTGCCTTCTGAAGGATCTTGCTTGCCTGGTGCCCACTGAATGAAACTTCTCAACATACTCCTTCCAGCCTAATTTAGCTTTGTACTTCTTATTCTTAGACAGATGTCGACCTGAGATAAGGAGAGAATCCACAATTTTATCATACAGTGAGAACAATTCAACTTTATGTTGCAGTATCTGACAGTTAATATCATTGCACGTTACAGCAGATTTAGGCAGCTCAATGTTACTCATCCTGGTCTCGCTTTGGGTGAGATATGTACGGATGTCCCCTTCCGTTAAAGTGGACCAACTAATTTTTATTTTGGGCATATCACAGTTTACAGATGTAAGAGATGGCACATTGCCCATATTTATAGAAAAGGACAGGGGCACATGGTCATATGTGGATAACTCATAATTAATTCTCATGGATTTGATGGTGTTATGAGCATCACTGGTGCAAATGCAATGGTCTAACCAGGAGGTGGTATGCCATGCCTCACTAATGTAAGTGTAGCTGTCCCTTGGCAGAAGTAATTCACTAGAGAGAGAGACTGTTATCTGAACAGAAATGCTGTGAATGGTTTGCAAACAGACATTTGGTCTGAGAGATCAGCATTCAAATAACTCACAATGAAAATGCTGCTTACTACATGTTCCTGTATATAAGCCATATTATAGGCCAGTCTGTTTAGATACTCACATTCATTCTCGACGCACTCATAAGGAGTATACATGTTCAGTATGGTGATTGTTTTATCCCCACCACATAACTCAAGTCCTATTGCCCAGTCAACATTCATCCTGACCACTTTGATTTGCTGGTCAAGCTTCTTATGCCAAAGCACTGCAATACCACCAGGGATTCTGCCACAGAGTATCCTATCACAACTCTGGTTTCCTCACACACAAAAAACATGCATGTTAGGCTGATTGGTAACTCTACATTGTCCCTAGGTGTGAGTAAGACAGTGAATGGTTGTTTGTCTCTATGTGGCCCTGTGATGGACTTGCAACCCATCCAGGGTGTACCCCGCCCCTCGCACAATGATTGCCAGACATGGGTACCAGCGACCCCCATGACCCAAAATGGAAGAAGCAGGTAAAAGATAATGAATGGATGAATATACAGTATACATATATAAATATTATAGATTATCCACCCTTTTTGGAGTTCTTGGAGGGGGTACTGGAAAGTGCACCTCCTGGGGACTCCCTTGTTCTGCTGGGGGACTTCAATGCTCACGTGGGCAATGACAATGAGACCTGGAGGTGTGTGGTTGGGAGGAACGGCCCCCCTGATCTGAACCCGTGTGGTGTTCTGTTGTTGGTCTTCTGTGTTTGTCATGGATTGTCAATAACGAACACCATGTTCAAGCATAAGGGTGTCCATATGTGCTCTTGGCACCAGGACACCCTATGTCGCAGTTCAATGATCGATTTTGTCATCGTCTCATCTGATCTGCGGTCACATGTCTTGGACACTCGGGTAAAGAGAGGGGCGGAGCTGTCCACTGATCACTACCTGGTGGTGAGTTGGCTCTGATGGTGGGGGAAGATGCCGGTCAGACCTGGCAGACCCAAACGTGTTGTCAGGGTTTGCTGGGAATGTCTTGCAGAGTCTCCTGTGAGATGGAGTTTTAACTCCCACCTCTGGGAGAACTTTGAACATGTTCGGGGGGAGGTGGGGGACATTGAGTCCGAGTGGGCCATGTTCTGTGACTCTATTGTCGAGGCGGCTTACCGGAGCTGCGGCCGCAAGGTTGTCGGTGCCTGTCACGGCGGCAACCCTCGAACCCAGTGGTGGACACCTTCGGTGAGGAATGCTGTCAGGCTGAAGGAGGAGTCCAGGCTGAAGGAGGAGTCCTATCGGGCCTTTTTGGTCTGTGGGACACCGGAAGCAGCTGATGGGTACCGGCTGTCCAAGCGACATGCTCGGGTGGTCGCTGCTGAGGCAAAAACTCGGCCATGGGAGGAGTTTGGAGAGGCCATGGAGAATGACTTCCGCATGGCTTTGAGGCAATTCTGGTCCACCATCCGACTTCTCAGGGGGGAAAGCGGTACGCCACCAACACTGTTTATAGTGGAAGTGGTGCGCTGCTGACCTCAACTCGGGATGTCGTGGGTCAGTGGGCAGAATACTTTGAAGACCTCCTCAATCCCACCGGCACGTCTTCTACTGAGGAAGCGGAACCTGGGGACTCTGGATTGGGCTCTCCAATCTCTGGTGCTGAGGTCACCAAGGTGGTTAAAAAGCTCCTCGGGGGCAGGGCCCCAGGGGTGGATGAGATTTGCCCGGAGTTCCTTCAGGCTCTGGATGTTGTAGGGTTGTGTTGGCTTACGCGACTCTGCAATATTGCGTGGACATTGGGGGAAGTTCCCCTGGATTTTCAGACTGGGGTGGTGGTCCCCCTATTCAAAAAGGAGGACTGTAGAATGTTTTCCAATTACAGGGGGATCACGCTCTTAAGCTTCCCTGGTAAGGTCTATTCAGGGGTTCTGGAGAGGAGGGTCCGTCAGATAGTCGAACCTCGGATTCAGGAGGAGCAGTGCGGTTTTCGTCCTGGTCATGGAACACTGGGCCAGCTCTACACTCCCAGCAGGGTCCTGGAGGGTGCGTGGGAGTTTGTTCAACCAGTCTACATGTGCTTTGTGGACTTGGAGAAGGCGTTCGACCGTGTCCCTCGGGGAACCCTGTGGGGGGTACTCTGGGAGTATGGGGTACCGGCCCTTTGATACGGGCTGTTAGGTCCCTGTATGACCAGTGTCAGAGCCTGGTCCGCATTGCCTGGTCCGCATTGCCAGCAGTAAGTCGGGCTTGTTCCCAATGAGTGTTGGACTTTGCCAAGGTTGCCCTTTGTCAACGATTCTGTTAATAACTTTTATGGACAGAATTTCTAGTTGCAGCCAAGGTGTTGAGGGGATCCATTTTGGTGGCCTTAGGATTGCATCTCTGACATTTAACACAGGGTGATCGGATTTAGATCTAGTTTTTCATTGATGCTGATTCTGTTTATGCTTTTTGATATTTTTTCCTTGACTTTTGGCACAACGTGATCTGATTTAGTATTTTAATGTTTCTAATTGTTTTTGGTTTTATATTTTTATTCCATGTGCTGTAAATATATCTTGCTACTTTTTATTTGATGTTGTGATATTTTTGTTAAGCACTTTGGTAACAGTTTCTGTTTTAAACATGTTCTATAAATAAATATGATTTGACTTGACTCTGCTTTTTGCAGATGATGTGGTCCTATTGGCTTCATCAGATCTTGATCTACAGCTTTCGCTGGAGCGGATTGCAGCAGAGTGTGACGCGGCTGGGATGAGGATCAGTTCCTCCAAATCTATATATATATATACAGGTCCTTCTCAAAAAAATAGCATATTGTGATAATGGTCATTATTTTCCATAATGTAATGATAAAAACGAAACTTTAAAATATTTCAGATTCATTGCACACCAACTGAAATATTTCAGGTCTTTAGTTGTTTTAATACTGATGATTATGGCATACAGCTCATGAAAACCCAAAAGGCCTGTCCCAAAAAATTAGCATATCATGAAAAGGTTGTCTAAACAAGCTATTAACCTAACTATCTGAATCAACGACGTAACTCTAAACACCTGCAAAAGATTCCTGAGGCTTTTAAAAACTCACAGCCTTGTTCATTACTCAAAACCGCAATCATGGGTAAGACTGCCGACCTGACTGCTGTCCAGAAGGCCATCATTGACACCCTCAAGCAAGAGGGTAAGACACAGAAAGAAATTGCTGAACGAATAGGCTGTTCCCAGAGTGCTGTATCAAGGCACCTCAGTTGGAAGTCTGTGGGAAGGGAAAAGTGTGGCAGAAAACACTGCACAACAAGAAGAGGTGACCGGACCCTGAGGAGGATTGTGGAGAAGGGGCAATTCCAGACCTTGGGGGACCTGCGGAAGCAGTGGACTGAGTCTGGAGTAGAAACATCCAGAGCCACCGTGCACAGGCGTGTGCAGGAAATGGGCTACAGGTGCCGCATTCCCCAGGTCAAGCCACTTTTGAACCAGAAACAGCGGCAGAAGCGCCTGACCAGGGCTACAGAGAAACAGCACTGGACTGTTGCTCAGTGGTTCAAAGTACTTTTTTTAAATGAAAGCAAATTTTGCATGTCATTCGGAAATCAAGGTGCCAGAGTCTGGAGGAAGAGTGGGGAGAAGGAAATGCCAAAATGCCAGAAGTCCAGTGTGAAGCACCCACAGTCAGTGATGGTCTGGGGTGCCATGTCAGCTGCTGGTGTTGGTCCACTGTGTTTTATCAAGGGCAGGGTCAATGCAGCTAGCTATCAGGAGATTTTGGAGCACTTCATGCTTCCATCTGCTGAAAAGCTTTATGGAGATGAAGATTTCATTTTTCAGCATGACCTGGCACCTGCTCACAGTGCCAAAACCACTGGTAAATGGTTTACTGACCATGGTATTAATGTGCTCAATTGGCCTGCCAACTCTCCTGACATGAACCCCATAGAGAACCTGTGGGATATTGTGAAGAGAAGGTTGAGA